>NC_047103.1:72921916-73175308 GCF_902500255.1 Thalassophryne amazonica
CACGGTGTTTCCCTGGGACGGCGGGAGGCCCATGACAAAATCCAGGCCGATGTGGGACCAGGGGCGATGAGGCACGGGCAGCGGCTGTAGCAGTCCCGGAGCCTTGCGATGGTCGGCCTTGCCCCTGGTGCAGGTGGTACAGGCCTGGATGTAGTCCCGGACGTCGGCCTCCAGGGATGCCCACCAGAAGCGCTGCCGGACAACTGCCACGGTTCTTCGCACCCCTGGATGACAGGAGAGCTTAGAGCCCGTGACAGAAGTCCAGAACTGCAGCCCTTGCCTCTGGTGGGACGTACAGTCTGTTCTTTGGTCCAGTCCCGGGGTCCGGGCTTCGTGCCAGGGCCTCCCGGACGGTTCTCTCTACGTCCCAGGTGAGGGTGGCCACGATAGTGGACTCCGGGATGATGGGTTCCGATGGATCCGACAACTCCGCTTTGACCTCGTCTTCGTGTACCCGGGACAAGGCATCCGATTTCTGGTTCTTGGTCCCGGGCCGGTAGGTGATGCAGAAGTCAAAACGGCCGAAGAACAGTGACCAGCGGGCTTGCCTGGGATTCAGCCGCTTGGCGGTCCTGATATACTCCAGGTTCCGGTGGTCAGTGAAAACCGTGAATGGCACGGACGTTCCCTCCAACAGGTGTCTCCACTCTTCAAGAGCCTCTTTCACCGCAAGGAGTTCTCGGTTGCCGACGTCATAGTTCCGTTCAGCCGGGGTCAACCTGCGGGAAAAATAGGCACACGGATGAAGGACCTTATCGGTCTTCCCACTCTGGGACAGCACAGCTCCTCTCCCTGAGTCCGAGGCGTCCACTTCAACCACTAACTGGCGACTAGGATCGGGCTGCACCAGAACGGGTGCAGACGAGAAGCGCCGTTTCAACTCCTTGAACGCGGCCTCGCAACGATCCGACCAGGTGAAGGGGACTTTTGGTGAGGTCAGGGCTGTCAGGGGGCTAACAACCTGACTGTAGCCCTTAATGAACCTCCTGTAGAAATTCGCAAAGCCGAGGAACTGTTGCAGCTTCCTACGGCTTGTGGGTTGGGGCCAGTCTCTCACCGCTGCAACCTTGGCCGGATCAGGTGCGACGGAGTTGGGGGAGATGATGAACCCCAGGAAGGACAAAGAGGTGCGGTGAAACTCACACTTCTCGCCCTTAACAAACAGCCGGTTCTCCAATAACCGCTGCAGGACCTGACGTACATGCCGGACATGAGTCTCAGGATCCGGAGAAAAGATGAGTATATCGTCTAGATATACGAAGACGAACCGGTGCAGGAAGTCCCGCAATACGTCGTTAACCAAGGCTTGGAACGTCGCGGGGGCGTTTGTGAGGCCGAACGGCATGACCAGGTACTCAAAGTGACCTAAGGGGGTGTTGAATGCCGTCTTCCACTCGTCTCCCTTCCGGATCCGAACCAGATGATACGCGTTTCTAAGATCAAGCTTGGTAAAAATCTTGGCTCCATGCAGGGGCGTGAACACCGAATCCAACAGGGGTAACGGGTATCGGTTGCGAACCGTGATTTCGTTCAGCCCCCTATAATCGATGCATGGACGAAGTCCGCCATCTTTTTTACCCACAAAAAAGAAACCTGCGCCCATCGGGGAGGTGGAATTTCGGATCAACCCGGCAGCTAACGAGTCCCGGATGTAGGTCTCCATTGATTCGCGCTCAGGCCGTGAGAGGTTGTACAGTCTACTGGACGGGAACCCACTGCCTGGAACCAAATCGATGGCACAATCGTACGGACGGTGGGGGGGGAGTGTGAGCGCCAGATCCTTGCTGAACACGTCGACAAGGTCGTGGTACTCCACCGGCACCGTCCCCAGATTGGGCGGGACTCTGACCTCCTCCTTAGCTTGGGAGCCGGGAGGAACCGAGGAACCTAGACACACCCGATGGCAGGTCTCGCTCCACTGAACCACTACCCCGGATGGCCAATCAATCCGGGGATTGTGCTTCAACATCCAGGGAAAGCCTAAAACCACACGGGAAGTGGCCTGAGTCACAAAAAACTCGATCACCTCCCGGTGGTTTCCTGACACCACCAGCGTTACAGGTGGTGTCTTATGTGTGATCGGAGGGAGCAGGGAGCCATCTAGCGCTCGAACCTGCACAGGCGAGGTAAGCGCCACCAGAGGGAGCCCTATCTCCCTGGCCCATCTGCAGTCCAACAGATTCCCCTCAGAGCCCGTGTCCACCAGTGCTGGGGCCTTCAGGGTTAAATCCTCATACAGGATCGTGACTGGGAGTTGTGTAGCAATGTGGGTGTGTCCCACGTGAATGTCTCGGCCCACCCCTAGCCCAGTCTCTAGGGGCGGGCGTTGGTGTTGTAACCGCTCGGGGCAGTCTCTCACATGGTGCTCTAGTGCACCACAAACAAAACAAGCTCCATGGGCCCGTCTCCTCTGTGCAGCTGGTGCCCTAAATGTTGCCCTACTCGTGTCCATAGCTTCGTCAGTAGGGGGAGCTGTGGCCCCACGGAGCGCAGGGGCTGTGGAGCGTGGGGAAGGCGGAGCGCGGTCGGAACCGGAAGGGAGAGGGACGGCGCGTTCTAACCGGTTGTCCAACCGTATGACAAGATCGATAAGCCCGTCTAAATCCCGCGGTTCGTCCTTAGCCACCAGGTGCTCCTTGAGAACCAAAGACAGTCCGTTTACAAAGGCGGCGCGGAGGGCAGCGTTATTCCAGCCGGATCTCGCAGCCGCGATGCGGAAGTCGACTGCATAAACAGCTGCGCTCCGGCGCCCCTGTCTCATTGACAGTAGCACGGTTGAAGCGGTCTCGCCCCTATTAGGGTGATCGAACACGGTTCTGAGCCCCCTCACAAACCCATCGTATGTCAGAAGGAGCCGTGAATTCTGCTCCCAGAGCGCTGTAGCCCAAGCGCGTGCCTCACTGCGAAGCAGGTTTATGACATAAGCTACTTTACTAGCATCGGTCGCGTACATAACGGGACGCTGTGCAAAGACGAGCGAACACTGCATCAGAAAATCCGCGCACGTCTCCACACAGCCTCCGTACGGCTCTGGAGGGCTTATGTATGCTTCCGGGGAAGGAGGGAGAGGTCGTTGAACAACCAGTGGAACGTCAACGTTACGCACAGGATCTACGGGAGGGAGAGCCGCAGCGGCGCCCGGAGGGCGCGCTTCCACCTGCGCGGCGAGAGCCTCCACCCTGCGGTTCAGGAGGACGTTCTGCTCGGTCATGAAATCCAACCGAGTCGTGAAAGCGGTGAGGATCCGCTGCAACTCACCGATTACCCCTCCCGCGGACGCCTGCGCGTCCTGTTCTTCCATTGGCCGTTCAACAGCCGGTTGACGCCCCTCGGGATCCATGACGCTGGCCGAGATATCCTGTTGGGAAAGTGTAGGAACACGGACCCACAACAGGGGGCGCAAATGAACGGACAATGGAGTAAGTCAAAATAACAACGCTTTACTGTTGTGAATGTGCACAACGAATACAACCAATCACAGCAATGGACAACAGTCAATTCACAAAAGTGTCGTGTGGGCAGGCTCAAAGATAGGAGACGCCTCTCCAAGGTAAGACCGGAACCACACGGCTTCCTCCGCCACAGGACCCCGGGAATACCGGAGCCGCCAAGTCCCGAACTCCCAGGTGGCCACTGCCTCCGCGTGTCGGACCTGGTACTGCTGGCGAGGAACAAAGGACAGTTAGATGGGGGCGCGTTTGCACCCAGGACTCCGAACAGCAGGGAAGTTACCTCCACCTCTCGTTGGAACAGTAATCCACAAACTAAGCACAAATCCAAAAAGATACACTCCGTAGCTTCGATACGTTACCTCTCTGGTAGAAACGATATCTCGGCAATGAGGTGGAGGTGCCGTCCTGCTGATATACCCCACAGATGATTGCCGTCAGCTGTCTCAGGTGATGGGTGACAGCTGTCACCGTAGCTGCTCACGTGAGGCGGCGGCGCCCTCTGGTGCCTGGAGCCCGCACTCCAGGCAGGGCGCCCTCTGGTGGTGGTGGGCCAGCAGTACCTCCTCTTCAGCGGCCCACACAACAGTTGTTCTTATTTTCTTCAATTAGTGATGAGTAGTAAGATGTCCTAGCTTTACGAAGGGCTTTTTATAGAGCAACAGACTCTTTTTCCAGGCTAAGTGAAGATCTTCTAAATTAGTGAGATGCCATTTCCTCTCCAACTTACGGGTTATCTGCTTTAAGCTGCGAGTTTGTGAGTTATACCACGGAGTCAGGCACTTCTGATTTAAAGCTCTCTTTTTAAGAGGAGCTACAGCATCCAAAGTTGTCTTCAATGAGGATGTAAAACTACTGACGAGATACTCTATCTCACTTACAGAGTTTAGGTAGCTACTCTGCACTGTGTTGGTATATGGCATTAGAGAACAGAAAGAAGGAATCATATCCTTAAACCTAGTTACAGCGCTTTCTGAAAGACTTCTAGTGTAATGAAACTTATTCCCCACTGCTGGGTAGTCCATCAGAGTAAATGTAAATGATATTAAGAAATGATCAGACAGAAGGGAGTTTTCAGGGAATACTGTTAAGTCTTCAATTTCCATACCATAAGTCAGAACAAGATCTAAGATATGATTAAAGTGGTGGGTGGACTCATTTACATTTTGTGCAAAGCCAATTGAGTCTAATAATAGATTAAATGCAGTGTTGAGGCTGTCATTCTCAGCATCTGTGTGGATGTTAAAATCGCCCACTATAATTATCTTATCTGAGCTAAGCACTAAGTCAGACAAAAGGTCTGAAAATTCACAGAGAAACTCACAGTAACGACCAGGTGGACGATAGATAATAACAAATAAAACTGGTTTTTGGGACTTCCAATTTGGATGGACAAGACTAAGAGTCAAGCTTTCAAATGAATTAAAGCTCTGTCTGGGTTTCTGATTAATTAATAAGCTGGAATGGAAGATTGCTGCTAATCCTCCGCCTCGGCCCGTGCTACGAGCGTTCTGGCAGTTAGTGTGACTCGGGGGTGTTGACTCATTTAAACTAACATATTCATCCTGCTGTAACCAGGTTTCTGTAAGGCAGAATAAATCAATATGTTGATCAGTTATTATATCATTTACTAACAGGGACTTAGAAGAGAGAGACCTAATGTTTAATAGACCACATTTAACTGTTTTAGTCTGTGGTGCAGTTGAAGGTGCTATATTATTTTTCTTTTTGAATTTTTATGCTTAAATAGATTTTTACTGGTTATTGGTGGTCTGGGAGCAGGCACCGTCTCTACGGGGATGGGGTAATGAGGGGATGGCAGGGGGAGAGAAGCTGCAGAGAGGTGTGTAAGACTACAACTCTGCTTCCTGGTCCCAACCCTGGATAGTCACGGTTTGGAGGATTTAAGAAAATTGGCCAGATTTCTAGAAATGAGAGCTGCTCCATCCAAAGTGGGATGGATGCCGTCTCTCCTAACAAGACCAGGTTTTCCCCAGAAGCTTTGCCAATTATCTATGAAGCCCACCTCATTTTTTGGACACCACTCAGGCAGCCAGCAATTCAAGGAGAACATGCGGCTAAACATGTCACTCCCGGTCCGATTGGGGAGGGGCCCAGAGAAAATTACAGAGTCCGACATTGTTTTTGAAAAGTTACACACCGATTCAATGTCAATTTTAGTGACCTCCGATTGGCGTAACCGGGTGTCATTACTGCCGACGTGAATTACAATCTTACCAAAGTTATGCTTCGCCTTAGCCAGCAGTTTCAAATTTCCTTCAATGTCGCCTGCTCTGGCCCCCGGAAGACAACTGACTATGGTTGCTGGTGTCGCTAACTTCACATTTCTCAAAACAGAGTCGCCAATAACCAGAGTTTGATCCTCGGCGGGTGTGTTGCCGAGTGGGGAAAAACGGTTAGAAATGTGAACGGGTTGGCGGTGTACACGGGGCTTCTATTTAGAACTACGCTTCTTCCTCACAGTCACCCAGTCGGCCTGCTTTCCCGGCTGCTCGGGATCTGCTGGAAGGGAACTAACGGCGGCTAAGCTACCTTGGTCCGCACCGACTACAGGGGCCTGGCTAGCTGTGGAATTTTCCACGGTGCAGAGCCGAGTCTCCAATTTGCCCAGCCTGGCCTCCAAAGCTACGAATAAGCTACACTTATTACAAGTACCATTACTGCTAAAGGAAGCCGAGGAATAACTAAACATTTCACACCAGGAGCAGAAAAGTGCAGGAGAGACAGGAGAAGCCGCCATGCTAAACCGGCTAAGAGCTAGTAGCTGTGCTAAGCTAGCGGATTCCTAAAAACACACAAAGTGAATAATGTGTAAATAATTTAGAGGTGATTCAGCAGAGGGAGTGCTTTAGTTAAGGCACATGAAGATTACACTGTGAAACAAATCGTTATCTAGTTAACTAGATCAATCTAACTGCACAGATTAAACAGCTAACATATACAGCAAAACACAGCTGTGCTCCGGAACAGGAAGTGATACAATACCACAGTGAGAGCCAACCACCAGTAGAGGCAAGCAAGAGAAGAGACAGATTCTTTACCCAACAACAGGGAAAATTGGGTAAAGAATCTGTCCGACAGGGTTCTTACACAGACAGAAAAGGATGTGCTCGCTAAAGGACTAAATTTCTCAGTGACCCCTAAACATATACCGACAGTAGATTACATCACTGCAGTAGAGTCAGCCATTAAACACAACAGTTTGTCAGAGTCAGAAGCTGGGGACCACTGACTAAGAGTCACAGCAGTGCTTAACAGTGCTAAGCCTCCTCCGTCCAACATCACAGGAGAAGAACAGAAAGCTTTTAGCAGCACTGCAGAAGGACCAAAGCATCCTTATCCTGCCAGCGGATAAAGGCAGATGCACAGTGGTCCTGAACACATCGGACTATGAGGCCAAGATCAACAACTTGCTCAGTGACTCCAGTACATACGAACGTCTGAAGAGAGACCCCACGAGTGGCTATAAGAAGAAAATCATTAGCTACCTCCAAAACCTGGAGAAAGAGGGACTCATCGACAGGCAGACATACTACAGACTGTACCCGGGGGACACCACTCCATGCATCTATAGACTGCCCAAAATCCACAAACAGGACGTGCCACTCAGACCTATTGTATGTAGCACAGATTCCATCACATACAATTTGGCCAAGCACCTCAAGTGGATTTTGGCTCCTCTAGTGGGTAACTCAGACCACCATGTGGAGAACACACAAGATTTTGTGAACAAGATCAAGGACCTGCAGCTGGAGGCAGATGAAACTATGGTGTCATTTGATGTGACTTCGTTGTTCACCTGCATCCCCACCGCTGAGGCCATCTCAGCTGTGAGGCAGAGACTGCTGGAGGATGTGTCTCTACCTGAAAGGACCAAACTCACACCAGACCACATCTGCCAACTCTTGGAGATCTGTCTTAACACCACGTATTTCCTGTTTAGGGGGAATTACTACAGGCAGATCCATGGTTGTGCGATGGGGTCTCCGGTATCCCCCATTGTGGCCAATCTGTACATGGAGCGAGTGGAGAAGACAGACTTGACATCGTTCACGGGCATCTCTCCCAGTCACTGGTTCAGATATGTCGATGACACATGGGTTAAAATCAAGCAACAGGAGGTCGAGGACTTTACAGAACACATCAATTCGGTGGATTCCAATATCAAGTTCACACGTGAGGATGCCAGAAACAACCATTTAGCCTTCTTGGACTGTGATGTTACGATTGGAGAGAACAGGCAGCTCCAGACAGAGGTTTACAGAAAACCCACTCACACTGACCCATATCTACTCTTTGGCTCAAACCACCCCCTTGAACACAAGCTCGGGGTGATCAGGACTCTTCAACACAGAGCCCTACAGATGCCCACAACTGCAGAGGGAAGGGCTAAAGAGCAACAACTTGTACGGAAAGCCCTCACAGTATGTGGGTACCCACGATGGTCCCTGGACAAAGTGCAGAAGTCCCAGAAAACAAAGAGACCAGATAGACAGGAGACGGAGACAAGAAGAAGAGGAGTGTCTCTCCCTTATTTAGCAGGAGTAGGGGAAAAACTACAGAGGATCAGCACAAAATCCCAGTTTACTTTAAACCGGTTAACACCTTGAGACAGAAATTAGTTCACCCTAAGGACAGGATCCCTAGTTACAAACAGAGCAATGTAGTGTATTATATCAATGTCAGGAAAACTGTAATGAACACTACATAGGTGAGACTAAGCAACCTTTAAACAAGAGGCTATACCAGCACCGCAGAGAGGTCGCCAGTGGACCTCAGTCTGCAGTTCATCTCCACCTGAAAGACATTAACCACATGTTTGAGGACAAGGAAGTTAAAATCTTAGCCAGAGAGAAGAAATGGTTTGAGAGAGGTGTCAAGGAAGCATTATTTGTAAAACAGTTGAAACCCAGCCTTAACCGGGGGGCGGGTCTCAGACACGCTTTGTCCCCTGTTTACAATGGGGTACTCAGGTCAAAGCAGTTTCAGTCTTTTGTTCATGGTAATGAGTCATTCAGGTCATCAGGAGAGTCGTCAAGGGAGCTGTCAGGGGAGGCTTCCATCCCATCATTAGGAGAGTGCTAACTAGAGCACAATAGGTGCTAATTAGAGCTATTGTTTAGTCACTAGCCTATAGCAGTCGGCCTCTCGGTAGGAGGGGTCTGGTTAGTTTAAAAACTCCAGCTTTTGTTGGCTTCTGGTTTATTCTTCTCTACAAGAGTCAAGACAGAAGTCAGACTACCAGAGCAAGAATTTTAGCTGAGGAAGCTTCTGTGATTTGAAGCGAAACATCCTCACGTCAAGCAACCCAGTCCAGTCGAAGATTCAAGCTTCTCTACTATGGAAACTACCTGGACAACTGAGAGCCTACACAGAAATACCACAAACTTGTTTGCCATCTGCTGGACATGTCTGGGCTTATTATAGGGAATAATCTTATCATAATTATGATGAAAATTGGGAGCAGGTGGAGTTGAAGTTATCTTGAAATTAGTTTATCAGTTTCTTTCATTTTCAAAGCCAGTGCTGTAATCATTTTACAAGAGTAAGCTGTTGTATGTAACAGTAGGCATGCTGTAGAATAACAGTACAGTAACACTGTAGGATACCATTATAAAGCTGGCAACTGTCACTGCCAGTTTACTGTAAATTAACAGGGAATGTTTTTTTACAGTGTAGGTCTGTTGCCCTGTTTGTTGGAAATGTAGTGATTATGTAGTAAGAGATGGAGTGATTTAATTTGTGAGTGGCAGAAGAAACAGGATTAAAGTGTCACAAGTTCACAGCTAACCATCAGGACGACATTTGTTAAAAAAAAAAAAAAAATCCAGCACCAAAGTTTGGATAAGAGGTTTTATCCCAAAATTCAAATCTTGAAAATGCAGAACAAAGAATCTCCACCTTTTTCCTACAACCCCCTTGAACCTTTTATAATGAAACAGCCATGCTGATGCTCCACACCTCCAGGGTGGTGCTCACTCAGGGGTGGAGAACCGGCCCAAAAAGAGGATGTTTTTGGTGGAGTTATGGCGAATGAAAAAGAGGAAGGGATGGTCTGCACGGAAGTATTTAGGGATCAGTAGGGTGCGTTCGACCACGACAACGCCTGTGGCAGCGGCAGCCTCGGTTCCTTCCTCGCTGACCTCCACAAAAGCTTGGTGGATGACCTTTGACACCATGAGGCCATCGATCGGAGACATGCCTGTCAGCAAAGAAAATTTTTAACCACACATTGTGCTGGATGATAATTTGTCTGTTCAGTGATGCTGTTGTAACTGATTTTATGTGTCATACCAGAGAAGTCACTTTTACTGGCATCAAAGGCATCCGTCATGCCCATGCTGATCAGGACATTTTTTAGGCCATACTTCATTTCCATCTTGAATCGAGGCAATTCCACAAAAACCTCATCAACTGTATTTTCATCACTTAGTCTACTAGTCCACTCCACAAATGTCTTGTAGGTCAGCTCCCTCTCCAGCTGGAAGTGAAAAGAGTATCAGTGAATTGTATGTTTGGTTTGTGTACCTGCAGACGTGTCTTACCTTCTCCAGGCCCGTCGTATCATCCTCTATGTCCATGGGCAGGAAGATGATCATGCTGAGGTCTTTCTCTTTGTAAGGCACCTCAAGGATCTATGCAACAAGTTAAGGTATCATCAAAGTGGATCAGATTAGACTGTATTTTATTAATCCCTTGGGAAGACTCCCTCAAAGAAGTGAAGGTTCCAACAGCATTGTATACCAGCACACAGGGTAAGAAGCACACAAAAGTGAAAGTAAAATATATATAACAAATATAAATGGGTCACTTCATGAAAAGGGGTCACCATTACACAAGCCAACATTATTGGTCAGTAAAAACAGAACAGCCCCATGTGCAGGGAAAAAAATATAAAATGATTGTGTCTATATATTGATTAAATAACTGTGATAGCATAGAGGACATAATTATCATGGAATTTTTCTTTTTTTAGTTTTTATCTGAAAAGGGGGACACCAAACCCCACCAAATTTGTGACACACAGTACCTAAGTATTGTTTTGGTAAAAATAAACAAATCACTTCAACTAATTTATGTGAATTTACTTCTGATTTGATGTGCACACAGTAAAATTAATTCCCCCCACAGACCAGTGTCTTAATCACTCAGTACAGCTGCAGACAACATGCCAAAAACAAGATGTTGAATGTAACCCATAGTGTCTGTTACATTTAAAACCCATGTTCCTAAACTGCTAATTTAGTCAATAAATAAAACTCCAGTTGTGTTGTTTGAAAGCATCACTCTCGAGAGCCTTAAATCAGTGGGGAGATCAAATTTCATTGAACAATAAAGTAACAGTCATTAATTATTCGCTTTATGTTTGTTTCGCACTCAAGTCCTGATATAGCCACCAAAAATAGCACTCTGGGACTTTTCCGCAAGCTCATCCAAAAAAAGTATAACATGACTTATCTCAATAATCAATATTGGATTTATGTATTCCCCATGGTCCGTATATTCATATCTTACGGAAGCACCTTGCTAGGAAATTTAAAAATGAACCCTCATGCCACATATTTGTGACCCCTTTTCATGAAATGACCCAAATATAAATACACAAATATAAAAATCAGAACTACTGCTCGCTACTGGTTTACTGGCTACTACTTTTCCTCTCATTCCCGTCCTCTGTCTTCCTGTTAGTTCTCCTCCACCTGACTGAGCAGTTGTACAGTCTGATGGCCTGAGGGACAAAGAAGTTTTTCAGTCTGTTGGTCCTGCACCTGGGAAGGAATTGTGCAAAGGGTCAGGATTTGTCAAACCTGGATTAGTTCTCACTGTGGATACTGATTTGATGACACATTAAAGAAGCGACAAGTGATTTAGTGGTACAAGATAATGCACTGAAGCACCAGCATGTCAGACAAAAACACTGCCCTTTGGCCTATTTAGTCTCTGATTTCTTTTTCTTCTTCTTCTTCTTTTGGGTGTGGTGGGGTGGGTGTCCTGGAATGTCACTGCACTCCACCATTTTGCATGCACATTGCTATGTGGGCGGTTGCTGCATTCTTTTTGTAAATGTGAGATGGGACAACTGCTTCACAGGGTGGAACTTACATGTACTAGATAAGTATGCCCAGCTGGTCCGGCTTTGAAAACAACCAACAGAAAAACTCTGATTACGGCAGTGACGTGCATGCTGAGCAGAAGGTAGCGGGCGCCACGGTTATGAGCCAAACAACATTTTTAATGACATTCAGGTAATTTGCTGTCAGATTATTGGAAATAAGTATTAAGCATATTTGTGAAACACTACCTAAACCTAAAGCCTTACACCAGTGTTTAAGAAATAACTGCTCTCAAAAACATCACCGGTGATGATTGGAAAGTGGACACAGAGACTTTTTGGAGAAGTTGGAGAGGGGAGAATTTAAAATTTAAATAGCACACCTTAAAGGAAAAGTTAAGTGTGGGAAGTATTTGACAATGTTGTTCACGCAGAAGACAGCAGTACTGTGTTATGTTCTGTGCACTTATTGCGATGCCATTTTGTGGGTTGGATCGTAGGCCGTCCTCGCTTTGTTTTTATTAACATTCATGATTCAAGCCGCGGTGGTTGAGTTGATTTCAAACAAAGTTCAAGTCACCCATGAATGGACCCACACTGCAAAAATATGTGTGTAAAAACAAGATATAAACACTAAATCGCATGTGCAGATAATTTCACTTGACAAGATGTCTTGAATTAAGGTTGTTAAATCTAGAAGTAAGCATGTAACACTTAAAGTAAGATTTAGAAGTGTTAGATAATTGATCTTGTTTTAAGGGTTAATTTCTTATTTTAGGTGTTCTACATGCTTACTTCTTCAGAGTTGTCTGGGATCCTTGGTGGCTTTCCTCACTCATCTTCTTGCACAGTCACTCAGTTTTACAGAATCAGTGTCTTGGAAATGCTCATGTATCCATCCCCTGACTTGTCTGAAGAAGGCAGGAGGTAACAGTGATGGTTTATATGTGTTATATACTAAAGTATACACTTACTTATTCACACTATCCTTTTGGCTTTTAGAATTTTATTTTGTTGTATTCATGATGTAGAGATAACTTTTCACTGTGAGTTTAAAGGGAATAGTCGTAGAAATTTTAATATGAAAAGCCTGAATTTCATTTTTTTATGTCTGAAAAAAATTCAAACAGATAAAAGCTCAAGGTTTTCACAGCACTGTAGAAAGTAGTTGTTGTCTGCTGTTTTAGTTTAGAATATCATTTTTTTAAAGATGCAGTTTACAAATCTCCACAGTTTAATTTCACAACTTTTTGTCAGCATCATATTTTACCATTAATTCAAATTTTGTAATTAGTGAGTCATTCCCATGTTATCTATCATACACAACAATCAACAAAGAGTCAGTTTCTCTCTTCCTCCCACAGGACACACCAGACTGGTGACCCAGGTACCTTTTCCATTATGACCATTAGAGGGTGTGCAGAAACAGTGAAACAGTTGTTGCTCCTCAAAGGCTTCAAGAAAAGTTCTAAGCATTTTGTTGTTTTGAATCATTGTCAAAAAAGCCATAATTATTTTTCTCCTGAAACATATTCCGGCCTGTGCAACAACTTGGTCGTGATGATGACGTACGGCCCGCAGACAATCAGTGCTAGGCTGTTGGGTTTAGATCAAGGTGGCTCTCTAAGTACCTCACAACTTTTTTAAAGTTAAAATTTTCAGAGTTAAAAAAAAAAAAAAGATTTTAATAGTTTTAAAAAACAGGTGTTGGGGCGGGGGGGTCTAATTTTTACTGATCATTAATAACAATGGAAGCATTACCAAAAATTTGCTTTTACTTATTTATTGTCTGCAGGTTGAAATTTCCTGTTTGAGCTCCTCAAAGTAGTACTACAGTTCCATGTGTATGAATGCAGAAACTGTTATGATCCTGCCCTTGATGGGCTTCCTGTTTCGTACTGATTTCTGCTTTCTTGTTCAGTACGTCTGTGTTTGTATTCTCATCATGCTCATGTTAACCATTGGTTTGGTTTTCTGATCATCATTCATTTATTTGTGGTCTTTTGTCAGTGATGGTGTAGTTTTTTTTTTTTCTTAGTAGCTGTTTTGCCATATTGTTTTAATTTATTGTTACCTTTTATTTTTTCACTCTTGGTTCCTTAGTCACTTCAGTCTTAGTTTGGTTCTGTTTATCTCATTTCTTGTATTATGCTTTAGTCACTGTTTGCATTATTTGTTTGTTATGCTTTTGTCTGTTTTTTTTCTGTGAAGTATACTTTTGTGACATTATCTGTTATTCTGTAGCCTGGGTTTGTTTTCTGTTTAGTCTATAGGCTGTTTTGTTATTGTTAGTTTTTATACTTTAGCCATGGTCAGTTCCGTCCTAGTTTAGTCTTAGTCTTTTATGCTCTGGCTGGTCTATTCACCTTAACAGTTATTGGTTATTGGACATATGTCACGTCATAATAATGTTTTTGTTTTTTGTTTTTAAAAAAAAGCTTAAATTGAGCATTTACATGAAAAAAAACATTAAAAAGCAGACTAACTAATACTCATATGCATAAGTCTACTTCAGCTGTGACAATATTTCCTCGTTGACATCATCAGATTTTCCACCAAACAACAGATTCTCTTACACTTTATTTGTTGTTTTATTCATTGTTCTCGTACCAGGAGAGTGAATAGTCCCGTGTTTTCTAAGTGCCTGGTGAACGGTGTTAGATGTTCAAAGGTGCCACCTGGAATTTGGCCGACACCTGCCAAGAGAGGGATCAAACGAGCACGCGCAGGGCATTCGCTGTCTTTCAGCTGCTTCTGTGCGTGATTGGTTGCGGTGGCAGCTGTACGAGGCGGTTGAGGTGGCTCAGATTTTTCACGA
Source organism: Thalassophryne amazonica (assembly GCF_902500255.1). Lineage (NCBI taxonomy): Eukaryota > Metazoa > Chordata > Actinopteri > Batrachoidiformes > Batrachoididae > Thalassophryne > Thalassophryne amazonica. The sequence continues at coordinate 72,936,258 of NC_047103.1, forward strand.
GTCGCATGCAATTCCTCCTCTGTGGGCCAGTCGGCTTCAATCGTGTAATGTGTGAAGGGGCCCTTAAGCTTGTCAACATTTGTCCAGGGCACTGTGGGTTAGTGCACACTGCGCTTGTTTAAGTAGTAGGACTTGGATTCTCCCAGTCCCGGGGCTCCCAAAAAGGTGATTGATTACCTGGCAGTTGATCTCCTCGATGAAACTGAAAGGAAAACTACCTTTCTGTGACATCATCTTCACGGGTTTGCTCTCATTCTGTAATCAACAGCAATGTTAAAACTGAGTCAGTCATTGTCTCAGAAATTTGGATTGCTGATATAAAATATGGATCTGTCTACAACATCTGTCATATGTCATGCAAAACCAAAGGTGAAATGACATTGTTCTGCTTATGTAACTCTTTATTACCTCATCTCTGTCATCTAAATACAAAACTGGTCTTGTTCATGTAAAATACATTTTTAGAGGTTACAATTTCTTTAAATTTCACAGTCTTTGTGCACGTATTTTTAGCGATGCCTGGCAAAATACTTCGGTATTGCCGCTCTGCACAATTGTCCATCAAACGGCAAACGGATCTCAGGTCGAAAGCTTGAAAGTTTGAAAGCTTGAATTTGACTCTCATCTGCCTTTCTGATTGTCTGGTTCTCACGTGCGAGAGATTCTGTGTTTTAATCACCTGAATTTTGGTAGCCTTTGACATGCGTTTGCTTTTCCTGAATTTCCTTCTCATATCCTCCACTCTTCATTTGTGCATCCAGGGCGCTGAATTATGTGTACTATACTGTACAAATACACTGCCTGTAGGGATACATTGTGACTTATCTTACACTGATCTGAGTGTGCATTGGCATGTTGGTTTTTACAATTTACATTGATATTGTGAGACAGCAGGACAGCAGAAGCACCACACGCCAGCTCAATCCTGGTCTTAATCGAGTGCATTTTATCTGTTATTTATACAGTGCGATATTCAGATATACCTGGCTGCAGCAGATAGATAGTTGCTTTTGAGAGGTGGGGATGGACCAGTTGCCTGCAAGGGTGGTTGCCATCCAGGACCTAAGGCAGATCCGTTGTGTCTTGGATGTGGTAAAGTGCGGGACCTATGCATGCTCCCAGACTTGACTTGACTTACAAAATCAGGTCCTTCATGCATGCACACTCTGATCTTACAAGCGTTGACACACATAATGCATCTCCCTACAATGAACATGAAGTAAAATTAACAAGACAATAAAAGAAATTCATGTGAAAATATATATAAAAAACTTTGGCAGCTCTGGTTTGTGCCATGTTTTTAATGCTGATTTTGCAGGTGGTGAGGACGGGATCCAGAAGCAAAGGGGGGTGGTTCTCTGCATTTGGTGGGATATGGAGGTTTTTGGATGATATAGAAGAGGAAATGTTATGCTTCACCACAGGGAGCTCTGGTGGGCTGTTCTTTATTTTGTGAATTTTTGACCTTCTGATCATTATTCCACCACGGAACACATCCAAATATTTTCTCGTGAGCTATTCAGTGTAGAATAGTAACAGATGCGGTACCAGATACACTCTTATCTCAGTCCTTGACTAAAATTCAACACATACTGTACTGTGCAGTCCTTGGCTGACTGACCAGTGTACCGATTTTTCTTTCGTAGTATTAGATGCCGTGGCATGCATACCTTGTCTAGCATTGCACCGTATCAAAAGCAGTAGGTTCAGTAGGTTACAAAACACTTGTATCGGTCTTTGTTGCACTCCCATCACTTTTCTATGACGTGTCTGAAGTTCGCTATTTGGTCTGTTGGGCCACACCCTTTTGTGAATCCTGTCTGTTCAAGTGTTATCTCATGTTCAGCGTGCACTTCTTTATGAGCACTGAAAATGTGCAGTGGCATTTTGTTTACATTTGTGATCAGTACTAACGTGGACATTTTGCATATTTTCATAAGATTTACAAACTTTGCAGTGGTCTCCATATTAAATTTAAGAATGAATCATCACATCGATGTACACTGTTCTAAAATGCAACACTTTGCACATCAGCAGTTTAATTTGTGTTTGAATTTACTGAGCTTGGATTTCGCAAGGGTCATCCAAACACAAACTAGACAATGAGAACTGCCGATTCATTTCCTTATCATTCAGCCATCATCCCTCTGCTGGAAGGGATGTGCTCAGACCAGCTGCAGGATTACAGTATAGATAATGTGCACGTGACGCCACAGATCATGTCATACGTGCTTACACAACCATATTGGATTTCAACTACTGCAAATGATTTAACCTAATGTTTAGCAGGTGTGTTCTTTCGCTTTATGTACTGTACGTCTGTCGACACAAATTATACCAACATGGTGTTTCATTGCTGTGCATACAATTGCGCGAGCTGTCAAAAGAAGGGCTCCAGGGTACATTTTTGTTGTTTTTCCTCTGATAAAGAGCTGTGTGAAAAGTGACAGTTTTAAAGTTCTCTGTCTTTATGCAATTTTTCTGGATTATGCTTTTTCTGGATTAATTTGTCCCTCAACAAGCTTTTCTTTCTACAATTATCAACCTCCAAACCAAACGTAAGGCATACAGTTTTCCATGAATTGCAGGTCATTTGAGCGTTCCTGTAGTTTTTTGACTCCGTGTTCTGAAGTTGGTCATATTAGTGGACTTTTCTGACAAACATATTTGATCCATGATCGAAATGTAATCAGCAGGCGCACTGCAAAATCCTTTAAAATATGACGGAAGAGTGAAAACATAAAAGTGACAAATCACAGTGTTTTGTGGTGTCCGACTTAGCAGGTGCATGTCAGGCTGCAGATCCCGCGTCTGAACATGGTTTGAAAAAATAATTGGCTGGGCTTTTAATCACTTTCCTCAGATCTGTGAGTGACAGTGCTGAACTTTAATTTCATACCTTTGTTACTGGGCACATCCAGCCTGCTCTGTCTGATACATGTAAGGGGTTTTTAATGGAAATGCATTGCGGTCATATGGTGTTTAGTACATGGAAAACCAGACAAAAACACGGACTTTTGTTTTTTGTCTGGTGAGTGTGAATATCCCATTCATACAACGACAGTTTAGGCGAGTTTTGCTGTAGTTACTCAGGCTTTTATTACTGAGATGTCATCAGTAAGCTGATTGATGACCACATTCTGCACCCATCCAGCTGCGAAGAAGCTGTAGGCCACCAAACTTTTATATGCCTTCAGAGCTTCTCCTGTGTAGGGTGATGGAGTGTTGATAAAGTAGTTGAAAATGTCTGGATACTGTACGTACAGCTTCCACTCAAAATCAGTAAAACTGGTGAACTTCTCGAGGGAAATATTGTATGAATCCATGTTGATTCTCTATATTTTCTCTAAATACTTCTTCTGATGTTCAGGATCGAGCACTTTAGCTTTATGGGACAAATTAACTTGGCCGTCCACCGACGATCCAGCATCGGCCATGCCGTGATGTACACGGAGCCTGGCATCCAGTATGGCTGGGTACACAAAACCGCATGTTGAGTGTGACGTCAGTGTACATTGTCTATTACCTCAGACCAACTATTGTTCTGCATAGTTTTACCAACCCACACTTTTTGCTGTAGTAATTATCCATCCACTCCTGTCCATTGTTACCTTGCTCAGTTTAAACATTGCATCACTCGTCTTGTCCTTGTCAAACTGCTTGTCCCAGTTGCCTTTAAAGTAGATGGCGTTGACCAGCACCAGCTTGGTGTTGTCTTTCACCGCATCTTTAGGCAGCAGATCCTTGATTTTATCTGGTAAAAACACCAATTAACATACATGTCAGCAAATACAAAAACAGACTGAAGCGTCATCAGACACATTCAATAGTTAGATGATGAGAAAGAACATGATAGATGACAGGATTTTCTATATATTAGCAATATGATTATCAAATATTAATGTCTTTACTTTGATTGTTAATGCCTTTACTTTGATGTACTGTCTTTGATCTTATCTTTGATTCTGTTCTCTATTTTCATATATACATATATGCATGTGTGAGAGTTCATGTTCCATTATTCTTTTAATTAATCACTCATTGTCAAAGCAACCATATACACTGGACTGTTCAAGTAATCATTAAAACTGCTCACACGAGAGGGTGAACAGATGATCTTTGGCTTAGTGAATGTGCAGACTGTTTAGCTAAAGCTATGTTTTTGCTGAGCACAGATGTGCGTCTTTAATTAACAGTTCAGCCTTGAGGGAAGAGCGGTGTGACCGGCACACTGGTTCAGGGCTGGACATTGTTGTTGTGTGGGCCGCTGAAGAGGAGGTACTGCTGGCCCACTACCACCAGATGGCGCCCTGCTTGGAGTGTGGGCTTCAAGCACGAGAGGGCGTCGGAGCCGCTGGGAATGACAGCTGTCACTTAGCACCAGCTGTCACTCGTTCAACTCATCACCATATAAGCCGGACTGCAACTCCACCGCCTCGCCGAGAAATCAGCTACCGTTCCAGGTAATCTTTCTCTGCTGTGATTTTCTGAGTGTTTGAACATTGTTCTGTGTGCAGCCATGTATCCTGTGGACTCAGTCTGTAACTGGATTGGCGGATAGTGTGACTTGCAACATCTTCGCCTCACACTCCTTCCAGGGAGAGTGACTGACAGGAGCTGCACGGGTGATTCTGTGTCTGGAGGTGGAGGTTCTCCCTCCCGGAGGAACTAAGCTTTACACGATTGCTGGGTGTGTATTCACACACCCACCATTAACTGTTTCTGTTTTCTGCCAGCAGTACCGGGTCTGACTGCTGAAGACAGTGGCCACCTGGGGCGCAGGGCTTGGCGGCTCCGGTGTTCTTCAGATCCGTTGGTGGTGGAAGCTGTGTGGAATCCGGCTCTTCTCTCGCCAGACGTCATCTATCTTCGAGCCTGCCCACACGTCACCTTGTGTATAATTTACAATCCACATTATTGTTATTGTCTGTATTTCGTTGTGCGATTCACAACATTAAATTGTTACTTTTGGCTTATCCATTGTCCGTTCATTAACGCTCCCTGTTGTGGGTCTGTGTCACGACACCTTCCCAACAGGATTTCTCGGCCAGCGTCATGGATCCCGAGGGGCATCAACCATCGCTTGAACAGCCAATGGAAGAGCAAGGTGAACAGGTGTCAGCAGGAGGCATGTTAGGTGAGCTGCAGTAAATCTTAACCGCTTTCACTGCTCAGTTGGACTTAGTCACCGAGCGGAATGTGATTCTCAATCGGAGGATGGAGGCTCTCACCGCCCGGGTGGAAGCGCAGGCTCAGTGTGCTGCTGCAGCACCTCCCCCTGCTGACCGGAGGCCTGAAACAGACATTCCGCTGGTCGTTCAACGAACCCCCCCACCGTCCCCTGAAGCATACATAAGCCCTCTGGAGCCGTACGGAGGTTGTGTCGAGATGTGCGCAGACTTCTTAATGCAGTGCTCACTCGTCTTTTCACAGCGTCCCGTCATGTACGCGTCAGACGCTAGCCGGGTGGCTTACGTTATAAATTTGCTTCGAGGAGAGGCACGCGCCTGGGCTACGGCGCTCTGGGAGCAGAATTCACAGCTCCTAACGTCATATGCTGGGTTTGTGAGGGAGTTCAGACAAGTGTTTGACCACCGTCATAGAGGCGAGACCGCTTCAAGCGTGCTGCTGTCGATAAGACAGGGGTGCCGGAGCGCAGCTAAGTATGCAGTCGACTTCCGCATCGTGGCAGCGCGAGCCGGCTGGAATGCTGTTGCGCTCCACGTCGCCTTTGTAAACGGACTGTCTCTGGTCCTTAAGGAGCACCTGGTGGCGAAGGACGAGCCACGGGATTTAGACGGGCTTATCGACCTGGTTATACGGTTGGACAACCGATTAACAGAACACCGACGGGAGTGAGATGAAGGGCGTGGTCAGGCACAAGCCATCCCTCTTCCTCCCGGGTCCGAAAGGGAGCCGGCTTACCCACGCTCCACAGCCAGGGCACTCCACGTGACGACAGCTCCCCCTGCTGCCGTTGCTATGGAGATGAGCAGGGCCAAAAGGCAATCAGATCAGAGACAGAGGAGGCCGGTCCGTGGGGAGTGTTTTCTCTGCAGCTCAACTGAGCACACGCAGAGAAACTGCCCCAAACGGTCAAAACAGCAGCACCCGTCCTTAGAGACTGGTCTAAGGGTGGGTCACAATACCCACACGGGGAAACCCCGTAAATCTGCACGAATCCCTGTCACGATCCTAAGTGAGGATTTAACCCTTCACGCCCCAGCACTAGTAGATACGGGGTCGGAAGGGAATCTGCTGGACAGCAGATGGGCAAAGGAAGTAGGGCTCCCTCTGGTGGCTCTGCCTTCACCTTTGAAGGTACGGGGACTAGATGGCACCCTTCTTCCATTAATCACACACCAGACACAGCCCGTGACACTGGTTGTGTCTGGGAATCACAGGGAGGAGATCGTGTTTTATGTAACAGCTTCTACCTCCCGAGTGATTTTAGGGTTTCCATGGATGGTGAAGCACAATCCCCGGATTGATTGGCCGTCTGGGGTTGTGACGCAGTGGAGCGAAACCTGCCACCGGGAATCTTTAGGATCCTCGGTTCCACCTGGTGTGACAGCTAATGAGGAGGTCAAAGTCCCCCCCAACCTGACGGCGGTGCCGGAGGAGTACCATGATCTTGCTGACGTCTTCAGCAAAGATCTGGCACTCACTCTTCCCCCGCACCGACCGTACGATTGCGCGATCGATTTGATCCCGGGCGCTGAGTACCCGTCCAGCAGGCTGTACAACCTCTCACGTCCGGAACGAGAATCAATGGAGACCTACATCCGGGACTCCTTAGCTGCCGGGTTGATCCGGAACTCCACCTCCCCGATGGGTGCAGGTTTCTTTTTTGTGGGTAAGAAGGACGGCGGACTCCGTCCAAGCATCGATTACAGAGGGCTGAACGAGATTACAGTTCGTAATCGATACCCATTACCTCTGTTGGATTCAGTGTTCACGCCCCTGCATGGAGCCCAAGTATTCACCAAACTCGATCTTAGGAATGCGTACCACCTGGTTCGGATCCGGAATGGAGATGAGTGGAAGATGGCATTTAACACCCCCTTAGGTCACTTTGAGTACCTGGTCATGCTGTTCGGCCTCACTAACGCCCCCGCGATGTTCCAAGCATTGGTTAATGACGTCTCGCGGGACTTCCTGCACCGGTTTGTCTTCGTATATCTAGATGATATACTCATCTTTTCTCCGGACCCTGAGACTCATGTCCAGCATATACGTCAGGTCCTGCAGCGGTTATTGGAGAACCGGCTGTTTGTGAAGGGCGAGAAGTGTGAGTTCCACCGTACTTCTTTGTCCTTCCTGGGGTTCATCATCTCTTCCAACTCCGTCGCCCCTGATCCGGCCAAGGTTGCGGCGGTGAGAGATTGGCCCCAACCAACAAGCCGTAGGAAGCTGCAACAGTTCCTCGGTTTTGCAAATTTCTACAGGAGGTTCATTAAGGGTTACAGTCAGGTAGCGAGCCCCCTGACTGCCCTGACCTCCACTAAAGTCCCCTTCACCTGGTCGGATCGGTGCGAAGCCGCGTTTAGGGAGTTGAAACGCCGGTTCTCGTCTGCACCAGTTCTGGTGCAGCCTGATCCTAATCGCCAGTTCATAGTTGAAGTGGATGCCTCTGACTCAGGGATAGGAGCCGTGCTGTCCCAGAGCAGGGAGTCCGATAAGGTTCTCCACCCTTGTGCCTATTTTTCCCACAGGTTGACCCCGGCTGAGAGGAATTATGACGTTGGCAATCGGGAACTCCTGGCGGTGAAGGAGGCTCTTGAAGAGTGGAGACACCTGTTGGAGGGAGCGACGGTGCCCTTCATGGTTTTCACGGACCATCGGAACCTGGAGTACATCCGGACCGCCAAGCGGCTGAACCCCAGGCAAGTCCGCTGGTCACTGTTCTTTGGGCGCTTTGACTTCCAGATTACATACCGCCCCGGGACCAAGAACCAACGATCGGATGCCCTGTCCCGGGTGCACGAAGAGGAAGCCAAGGCCGAGTTGTCGGACCCAACAGAGACCATCATCCCTGAGTCCACTGTCGTGGCCACCCTCACCTGGGACGTGGAGAAGACCGTCCCGGAGGCCCTGACACGGAACCCGGACCCGGGGACCGGCCCAAGGAACAAATTGTACGTCCCACCAGGATGCTGCACGGGTGATTCTGTGTCTGGAGGTGGAGGTTCTCCCTCCCGGAGGAACTAAGCTTTACACGATTGCTGGGTGTGTATTCACACACCCACCATTAACTGTTTCTGTTTTCTGCCAGCAGTACCGGGTCTGACTGCTGAAGACAGTGGCCACCTGGGGCGCAGGGCTTGGCGGCTCTGGTGTTCTTCAGATCCGTTGGTGGTGGAAGCTGTGTGGGATCCGGCTCTTCTCTCGCCAGACGTCTTCTATCTTCGAGCCTGCCCACACGTCACCTTGTGTATAATTTACAATCCACATTATTGTTATTGTCTGTATTTCGTTGTGCGATTCACAACATTAAATTGTTACTTTTGGCTTATCCATTGTCCGTTCATTAACGCCCCCTGTTGTGGGTCCGTGTCACGACACCTTCCCAACAATTGTTATGGGAAGCGTAGGAGACTGAAGGCTTAAAGCCATAACAGTTTTCATATCAATGTGAGACCAGACTCACTTCCTTGTTTGTGATATTGCTGCTCCTATATGCTTGTATGTAACTTTTTGTCAATAAATAGGAGAAGCAAATGGGCGGGGCCCTTCAGAGCTGACAGGATGGTTGGTGATGAGGGTTAAGCTTGTTTGCTCTCTCCTGATCAGGAAAAGAAATTCAGTGTCTCTTGCATGATTATTTCTGTGTGTTAACTGAGTTGTTCTTTTCAGGTTCAACTCTGAACAACTCTGACAATAGAATTATCAGAAATATGAGTTGTTTAATCTCCCTTCGTCGATGTTTATAAGTGTGAAAGAACCTGATCTGATTTTATATATTATTTTTGCTTAATAAACTGTGCTATGTAGTCAAGACTATTTCTATTTAGTTTTCTTTTGTCTGTATTAGCATATCTGATATTGGAGTAATCCAGAAGTAATTGAAAGTAATCAAATTACATTACTTTAATATTATGGTACTTGGATTACATTACTGACTACATTTTTCAACAGGTAACTAGTAACTGTATCGGAATACATTTTTAAAGTAACCCTCCCAACCCTGCCTGTATGTGAGTTGAGTGTTCAGGTGTTGCACAAGTTTACTACGCAAGTCAAATCTGATCTGTGTGACAAGCGTGACATATTTCTGTTCAGTGACTCAGTGGCGGTCAATGTTTACTGACCATGACTTTGCAAACAGTGCTGTGAACGTTGTAGAATCTATGGATACCCTTATTGTCCCACTTGAGAAGCTGAGTGAGGAATTGCACTGTCTGGAATTACAGTTGTTCTGGATAAAGACTAAGAGCCAGACTTGGACTCTGTCAGGAATTTATTGAAGTGTATCAGAAATGTACCTGTATGTGGCGAAAGACTAGTACTAGTACTAGACTAGTGCTAGACTAGTACAGCAGGTACTAGAGCTATGTGCACTCTGTGCACATAGCTCTTGGTCCATGTACCATCCCATACACCCCGTGGTATGTGTGTGGTTTTATTTGTGTGACACAGCGTGACACATCAATGACTAATTATCAAGAGTTTTACCAAACTATACTCTGGTCCACCTGCTACGTAAGGGCATTTATTTTGAAGGAAACAAAAACAAAGTGCACTGTTACACTATAAATATGCTGGATATTGACAACGAATTAGGTTTTTAAATTTTTATTTATTTATTTATTTATTTAATTCTGTAAACGAGCAACTGCCCTGTGTGTTGCTGGAACAGCAGTCTGTCTCAACCTGGGGTTTTCAAAGTGTGGGAGAGTGAGCCCCCCTCAGAGAACAAATGAATAGCTGTGCCCCCCATCGACACACATACATACAATTTCAACACATAAACGGGACCAACAAGAAAGATACACACACACACACACACACACACACACACACACACACACACACACACACACACACACACACACACACACACACACACACACCAGAACAGACATAAAACTGGGGCCGCACACACACACACACACACACACACACACATCCCAGACACATGACAAGAGCAAGGGGCGCGCCCACACACACACAAGCACACCACTGCAAGAACAGACACACCCCCACACACACAGACCAGAGGCAGGCGGAAGTGCACATGGGGACAGACATGACCCACACACATAAACACAGCACAGAGACAGATAAATACGAGGTCTGTGATGAAAAAAGCGGTCCTTTTTATTTTTTTCAAAAAATAAATGGATTTGATTCATATGTTTTTACGTCAGACATGCTTGAACCCTCGTGCACATGCGTGAGTTTTTTTTGTGGGCAGGCCTTGAGTGAGGAGTGCTCCACCCCGCCCGTCGGAATCTCTTTGTCTGAATAGCTGCTGCGGACGGCGTGCGTTGCTTTATCAACATTTTTTCTGGACCTGTGAGGAATATCCGAGTGGACACTATTCGAGAAATAAAGCTGGTTTTCGGTGAAAAGTTTAACGGCTGATGAGAGATTATGGGGTGTTTCTGTCGCTGTAAGGACTTCCCACGGAGCGGGACATCGCGCAGTGTTTCCAGGCGCCGTCGTCGGCCTGTTTCGACCTGAAAACATCCTAATTTAAGGCTTAATTCACCCAGGACGTCGTGAGAGAACAGAGAAGATTCAGAAGAGGCCGGCATGAGGACTTTATGCGAACATTCCACTGTTTAAGGACATTTTTTAATGAAAGACGTGCGCGCAAATTCGCCGAGTCGTTTCCGTGAAGTCTTGGCAAATCTGTGTGCGCCGCGACAGGAAAAACACCTCCGTGTTGAAAACCATTTGTAAAATTCAGGCGGCTTTTGATGGCTTTCAACAAGTGAGTAACTGAGAAATTGTTTAACAGCTTGGGCATGTTCCAACTTGCCCGTTAAGGTTTCCAACGGAGGTGTTTTTCCTGTCGCGACCCCCCGCGGTCGGGTCTGGCCCGACATGCGACTCTGCCCACATGTTCTTTCATTACAAATTGTCCGTTAACAATGGAATGTCCGAATAAACTCTTCATGCCGACTTCTTCTGAAAGTTCTCTGTTCTCTGACGACTTCCTGGGTCAACAGAGCCTGAAATGTGGAAGTTTTCAACTTGAAACGGCGAGACGCTGCCGCCTCGAAGCGCAGATCGCCGTCAGGTGCCGTGGGCCGTCCTTACGGCGACACTACCAGACCAAAATCTCTCATCAGCCGTTAAAATTGTTACCGAAAACCAGCTGAATTTATCGAATGGTGTCCACTCAGTTGTGCCTTACAGTTTTGAAAAAATTTTGATCAAACAAAGCAGCAGTCTCTGAGCCATTCCTAAACAATGAAAAAATCGACGAGAGGGTGGGTGACTCCTCACTCAAAGACTGCCCACAGGCGAATGACGTAACCGACAGGCGTGAAAAAACTCTCGCATGCCCACGAGGGTTCAAGCATGTCTGATGTAATCACACGTGATTCAAATCCATATGGTTTTTGAAAAAAATAATAAGGTCCGTTACTTTTATCACAGACCTCGCACATAAGACCGGACCAATCCACAACAAAATCAGGCCCATTTGTGGTCAATCCTGTGATTAAAGAGCAATCATATGTTGTTTCACCAGATGAAGTTCTTCCCAAATGCATGCCTGGAGCAACACATGGATCATAAATGTATGATTCACCTTTTGTCTTCTCCTCCACCCAGTTGTTAATGTGGACTCTGGCTGCCTCTGAGTTGTTTTTGAAGTCCATAGGTTCCAGACTAGCATCATAGTACTTCTCAGTGTTTTGTATATACTCCTGGATGAATGAAGAACACATTTAGTAATTTTAATAACATGAAGTAAATAGTTATCTCAATTTATTCTGCAAATATAGAGTCAAAAATAGTACTGCTACCATACAGGCAGAAGATGTGTTTAACATGAATGTGGAGCTCTTTAAGTACCAGCATGAGTGGAGACTGTGCGCTGATGTGACTGGAATTATAAACTTGTTTCATACTGCAGATGTCCAGTGCAAAGCAACAATGAAGCCCTATCAAAGATTGTAATAAACTAGAATGGCACTCAGCATACATCCTTAAGGGCCCCTTCACACATAGTACGAATAAGTACAACTCAGAACGACTCACGGCATAACAGCTCGTATGAGCGAACCACGAAAACATCGAGTCGACGTGCAGGCTTGAACGATGCCACTGCAACAGTTTGTGCAAGCGGGAACAAAGTGCAAGCAGCTGCGCAATGTGTAACCACATCGCACAACTGCTGTGAAAAAGAATAAATAAAAAATACATGCCGCCCATAGGATTCAAACCTGCACTTTCCAAAAACTCTGATTGCCAGCCAGAAACTTTACCACTGAGCTACCATCGCTGCCCTGTGAAAGGTGTGGGAAAATGCCAGATATCAAGAAGGACATGGATCTATTTAAAAACAACAACAAAAAAAACCCCACATACCATATAAAAACACTGCATTTTATTGAATCCCTCTTATCAAGCGGGCAATGATCCGTCTGTTCCTCTGTAGATGACCCATGGTCACAGGCATACAGTCATGAAATTACATGAATGAGAAGCAGGATGCTCTTATTATGTCCACATCTGCTGGCGGTGTGTCCAGCCAACACACGTCTTGTGGATGGTGCACCACAGGACAGACACCGCGTCATGTGGAACAGAGCTCACATGGGTGGCATGACATTCAGATTGCCCGTTGTGTGCTATGATCTGACAGTCTGGATCACCTGGGGTAGCCTGTCAATGTGTGCAGTGTGCTTGCTGCAGCCCATTGCAACAGCAATATATGTTTTTATGCATGTCCACGTGATGACAGCAACCATACACACGCGCGTCACAGTGGACAGTTGTTAGTTAATGTCCGTCCAAACACGGTACGTGTTCCCCAGACGTCCAGAACCACAGATCACCACAGCCGCTCCTGTGGGCGGACACACCCCCTGTCAGTTCAGTGCACACACCAATGTGCCACTGTGTCTGTTTGCAAAGCCACACTCGTGGGACACTTAGACAAATTTCACATCCAGCTCCACAGTGATCGTCTGCTGACTGTTGTGTTAATTGTGAGAATGGCCAAGCAAGCAGTGTTAGATGTTCATGTGTGTCACCCGGAATTTGGCCGACACCTGCCGCATTAGGGATCAAATGGGCTCTCACAGCACACATTCTGTCTTTCAGCCACTGGTGTGCATAAATAGTTGTAGCAACAGGTGTACAAGGCATTAGAGGCAGCTACGATTTTACACGCATTGCATACAGTTCCTGCCTCATGCGCATTTCATGCACAATTCGACCAAATTCGCACTATGTGTGAAGGGGCCCTGAACCAAGGCTCATCTTGCTGTGTCTATAATTGTAAAAATTGACAAGTCTGGGGCCTCATGTACAAAGCGTGCTTACGCACAAAAACCTGGCATACACTCATCTCCACGTCCATGTGCAAATGTATCAAAAGCGACGTGAGCATGGAAATGTGTGGTGCATCACACAAACATTGAGGCTGGCGTATGCACATTTCTACAGCTATTGTTCCACTGTGGACATGTAGATTTGACGCAGGGAACTGTTAATAGTGTGAAAACAAGAAGTCATCAGAGTGATGTGCATGTCAGAGATACAATGATGAACATTTAACACACCCACGTGTTTGCAATTATATGGATGAATATAAAAGCGCGTGCAAAGTGATGCGTAAAATGGCACTAACAATGGTGTTGTTAGAAGACCTTGCAAATGGTGCAATCTGACATGAGCGTGTATTCGGAGAATGCGAGGATTTACTTCCAAATGAAGATAACTGGCTCATAAACTGATTTCGATTGCCAAGACCACTGTTACTGTAGTTGCGCACATAATTGTGGTCGGCCCAGAGTGCAATATGGCGAGGAGCCAGGGGTTGTCTGTGTGCACACAGGTGTTGACCACGCTGGGCTTCCTGGCATCAGGGGCATTCCAGCGTGAGCTGGCTGATTGGTCAGGAGTGTGACAGTCAACCTTGCACTGAGCCGCAATCATCCAAATGTCATCAGGTACATTCCAACATTACAGCACGTTTTGCAGTAAGAATCTAATTGGCGCTATTAACTGCACACATTTTTCTATAAAAGGCGCCATCACATGATGTTCAAATGTTCAAATCATATGTTGAGGCTGCAGGGTGCACATTGGGGGGGGTGCTTGTGTTAAATTCGTTTTTTCATATAATTGTTCCGAACGAAAACCAGCGCGGAGACATTTGGGGATGTGCACATTCAAATATGTTTTTATTATTAATGTCTTTTGTTTTTATTTTTGCTTGATGGTGAGCTGCAGAGCTTCTTAACAGGCCTCCTGTGTTCAGTATTTGTCAATAAAAGCATGTGTTAATTATGAATGGTCAGCGGAGGCGCGCCTCACTGTTTTAACGTCGGTGTGTGCGCTGTTCTGCGTGTGTGTATGTGTGGCCTCACACACATGCTTCGTAGCTCCCACGAACATTTTTCCAAGTTTCATGATTAATCCATTTAACAGCTCACCAAATAAACTGTCCCTGTGTGTCTCCATGTAATTTCCATTCATCTACAGCAGGGGTGGGCAACGAGGGCCGAGACAGTGCAGGTTTTTCTTGCAACCAGTCACCTCAACAGGTGGGTTGCTGATGAGCTTCTCCCCTGAACATAAACACCTGATCTTTAATGAAATCACCTGCTGAAGTGATTGGTAGATAGGAAAACCTGCAGTGTTCGGCCCTTCATGGCACATGATTGCCCACCCCTGATCTACAATATAATTTCTTGTCTGTGTTCATGTTGTCTGATGTGATGTTGTGGGGAATCCCTGCTCAAAGGGCCTATTTACATCAAATTGTATATTTAAATGGGGTGTGGCCAGGGAAGTGTTTGGTTCCACTCTCAATTCTATGTTCAGTGGGATGTACAAACAGAACGTGCATGAATTCATGCCTACACACACTTTCATACATCTGAATATTTTTGTGCTTACGCCAGATTCAGGGTTTTGGCGTCTGCCAACTTTTAGTAGAAAGTCCACACACGTCTTTGTACATGAGGCCCCAGGTCTGGGGGGCTGGTGGCATACCAATCACTTTAGGAGACCACCCTGGGTCCTGTTCCATCCCCTTTTCCAGTTGATGGGGTCTTCAACACAGAAGGACATTTTTACTGGATCATGCACAGAAAAACATGCCACATGATCATCATGTCAAAGCTGGGGATCCCTCATGATGCAAGTTGTTTTTCTTATCTGAATCTCCCTCATCTGTTTGACAAAAAGATATTCCAGCAGTGCCCAGGGATACGACAGAGACACCATGTACCAAAGACATCCAGTCATCACCTTAGGTGTGTAAACTATGAAAAAGTGCTGGTAGAGAGAAAATGTGCACATCAGCTCTGAAATAATGTGTCCATGGAGGTGTGCAATACCATACAAGGCAATCTACTCTGGAATTTTTGCCTGAAGTTGTACTGACCCACAGCTAAAACTGAATTTCCCCCAGAAGGATCTACGGTCTTGGAGAAGGAATTTGGCTCCCCCTTCTCATCTATCTACCCCCCCCCCCCCAGCCTGCTGTTGCCTAGCAACATCAGACTTTACACACACACGGACAGAAACCGACAGAAACTTAACTCATCTGCACATGACGCATGTCTCCCTCCCTCCATCCCTATTACCTCCCACCCCTTGTGTCTCTCCATTCCCCTCACCCTGGCTTCCTCCCTGCCACCTCGAAGGCAGCACGGTTTTTACTGCTGCAGCCTTCAACACCCCAAGCTGGGCGGCGTGGGCTCCTCCTGCTGCGGCCTTCACCCACTTTTCCTCAATTCAGATGAGGGACTGCTTCAAGTTTAGTGCACATAAACAATGTCAAATGTATATGTGTTGTCTTTAATTCTGATGTCTGCCATTATTACGGTAAACTAGCAATAACTTTGGATTAATTGCTGTATTTTGTCTGAGGTAATTGGAGTGTAAACGTAATTTTGTTGTTGTTGTACTCGTGTAATGACAATGATGATAACAATGACAATGACAATCTCATCTCTCATCTCAATGAATTTATAATGCCAAGACAGCTGGTCAAACAACAGAAGCTGACTCCACAGTTCAAACCAGTATCCCATTCATTCTTCTGGGCTCATTGAATCCAGTCACAACACAAAATTGCGTACAAAAATCTGGCAGATGACCCATATACATTTTACAACAGCCTACAGTAGACTGCAAACAAATAAATTAATAAAGCATATCATGTCAATTTTTTAAAAGATACTTTAAAAAATTGACAAGATACTTCATCTGCATCGTCCCAGTTCAACTAGCTGTAAGTCGCTGCCAGCCCAGCTCGGGAAGTAACCTCTGATGGACTCATGACCCATCCAGGGGGAGTGGTAGACTCTTATCCACTGCACGGTTTGGAATCTGGGGCTAAGCACCTACATCATTGAACCTCAGTGCTTATGTAAGACTTAGTTATTCTTCTGTCAAATCATGAATTTTGGAATCAAACTAAGTAATGTAAAAGGTGAAACCTGAGCTGTGCGGTTTACTGCGTCATACACTCACAGACACACCTTTTTGAACTGGAAGGACAGTTCTCCAAACAGCCTGTTGGCCACGCTCAGCTCATACGGAACTCCTGCTTTGTTGAGTTCACGCAGCAGCTTGTTAAACTCAACATGGATGTCATCTGCTTTGTTCTGGCGTGGCGTGCAGCACGGGATCTGACAGATGCTCTGCTGTGTAACCAAGATATGCCGCATTTAAATCATGTTAATGGAACAACTGCAAGAATGACTTTGTAGGGGAACAGCTGAAAAGTTTTACTTTTTATGAATAAAGACAAGAGTAAAATTCAATGAAAATATTCAACTGATAATTGATAGTAAATGTTACTTGAGTTATTCTTTTAGATTAACTAGTATATGCAAGTAAAACTTACTTAAGAATTCTCCTTGTAAAATTTACTTGGAATTTCTGACTGAAAAAACTTGCCTAGGTTTTTTCAAGTAAATATCACTCCAAATTTTTTTTCAGTGTACCAAATGGGGTAAAAAAAAAAAAAAAAAACTTGCACATAGTTCATAAATCAGTATAACATTTATTTTTGAACACATTTTACGACAATGCTAGTGTATGTAACAAATTCCCAGTTTAGTACCTGAAATATGGAAACAGACCAAACAAAGGAAATAATGATGATATAAACAACCATACATTTTTTTTAATTTATTTTTGCTTTTTTTTTTTAAAGCTTCATTTTCAATTTTAAAGGCAACAGGAGAACACCCAAGAGCAAATAAACAAATAGAAATTATTCCCGTAGCATTGTCTTAAATCTTCTTACCAGATGAACCAACAACAAATATTAATCATTTCATATTTATGATGTTACCACCTTTATCCAATACTGTGCTGTATATGTGTCCTCACCTGCCTCTGCGTTTGCATCTCCAACCCCTCTGCAAAGTTGAAGTGAAGGACCTGCAGGTGCCAAGGTTAACATCTGTCATCACAAGATTACTGTTTAAAATTGGACACATACACGTGTGAGCTACACTGTTGTTCAGCAGGTTAAAAATGTGTCAAGTACCAGATTCTACAGCTCTCTTAATTGGCTGCAGAAGGACTTTCTTTGCCACATGCACACACTGAGTGATACATGTGTGCAATTGCTGTGATTGTCATATATTAGAATTCGCGGGTGAGATCACATTATAATATCAAAGCCAATCACTTCTGAATAAAGTTGGACAGAAAGATCAGGTATTGTCAAAATCTACAGTACTTTAAAACCCTCTGCAAGTCTTTCAGGTGAGTCTGTAGCTCCTCCCACCTGAACAAAACAAACAAACAACAAACATCTTGGCCAGATCTAGTCTTGATCATCCGGCTCCTTTTTCTAACTCTACACTGTAAAAAGACAGTCTGGATTCAAGCACGTGACTTGAGTGTAAGTGAGGGAGCCACTGAGTATTTTGTTGATTGGCTAAGAGGTTCTATGGCATCATTGAGACCTAGCATGGTCAACATTGGAGGAAAAAATATTTTGGCCTTTGAAAAAGCAACACTACATCACCAACCTCCATAAAATTTAAAACAAAAATAACTCAAATGCTTGCAGCTTTTACTGGAGCATTTGTCCTGCACCAGCTGCATCACCATTTCCACAGCACCCTCTGATGGTCAGAATCAAAAGGCATGCTGGTCACCAGTCTGGCATGTCTGACTCCTGTGCAGGCAGCCTCCCAGATGAAGGTGAATCTAGCCCAGACCTGGTCCAGACCTAACACAAGTGGGCCAGATGTGGACCAGACTCGTGCCGGATCACTCTGCTGCTCTCGCCACCATTTGGAACAAACTCTGTCTTTTTGAGAAGATACTGTGCAATTCAAATAAGCAAAAATATAAAATGTAAATGTAGGCGTTTACATTATATTACATATTAATTTTCCTGTGACACTCCTGAAACAGACTGATTAATTGTCCTGGTGGCTTTTTTTAGGCTCTACATGGTAATTACAGAGACGCCTAAGTGTTCTTCAGCAGCCCAGTTTCACAGGTCGTCTTCAGACATGTAACAACAGGACAGGTGGTTTCAGTGTCACTGGTGAAGACAGAGTGGGTGAGTCAAACCTGTGTAGGCAGCTCTCTCCTGTCACATCTAACAGCACCAGCCAGAACACACCACGACTTGGCACTGAAACCAGTCCTTACTAATGTGCTCGGCAGCACAGCAGTTTATCTCTATTTATCATGAACTCATTTGAACTTAGTGGCACTGAACTGGTGATCTTCAAAAAAAAAGAGAAAAAAAAGTGGTGAAACACTATCATATGATCAACTGGATCCAGATGACCTGAAGACATATTTCAATGTGTGCCCATGCAAACGCTTGTGTGTTGAGAAGTTTGTGTCACGTTCATTTTCCTGGAGACGTGTGTTGGTGTACCTCTGAGATCTGTGCAGCGGTGTTGCCCCTGGTCCCCAGCAAGGTCATGGCCAGGGCTGAACTGATGCTGAAAGAAGAGTAGAAAATGTTTCCCTTTCTCTCATCCTCACTTAACTTTTTGTACAAATCCAGGCAGAAGGCTGTGTTGGCCATGCTGAGGGAGATCGGTGCTGACATGGTGTCTAAGTTAACACAGAAAAAAGAACAATAACCTTCATATTGCATGATGTCTGCAGGAAAAAAGTATGTCAGTGGGTGAGTGAGTGAGTCAGTTATGCGTCCCACTTTGTGTAAGCAACAACTCAAAAACAGTAAAGTGGATCATTTTGTAATCCAATAAAATAAAAGAGCACAAAATGAGGATGAAGTGATTAGATGGAGGGGAACTCATGCACCAAATCAACCATAAAAGCAACTATGTTTTGCCACCTGCTGGTATGGGGAATGCTGATTGGACAGATGTGTTTTAACTTGCTAGTTTGTCTGTCACCTACTAAAGACAAGCTTGTTCTTGTCAGTGCGCTCCACCCACTATCACCCACCTTCATGTGAACATCAGCTACATTAAGATAGCAATGCGAGGGAAAACATAATCCCCGCCTAGAATACTTAAGGGAATATGGGAAGAAATGTACCACAGAACAGAAAAAGCTAAACCAGAACTGAACAATAGATAGACCAGGCATCCGAGGAAGATGTCAAAATTTTCACTGGTACTGCAAATTTGTGTTGGCAAATACTGCAATAACTTTGTAACACTAGTGTTACAGCTATGAGAATCGATCTGGACCAAAGGCCAGTAATTAGAATCGATCTGGACCAAAAGTCAGTAATCAGAATCAATCTGGATCAAAGGTCAGTAATTACAATCGAGCTGGACCAAAAGTCAGTAATCAGAATGAATCTGGATCAAAGGTCAGTAATCAGTAACGATCTGGACCAAAAGTCAGCAATTAGAATTGATCTGGACCAAAAGTCAGTAATCAGAATCGATCTGGATCAAAGGTCAGTAATTACAATCGATCTGGACCAAAAGTCAGTAATCAGAATGAATCTGGATCAAAGGTCAGTAATCAGTAACGATCTGGACCAAAAGTCAGTAATTAGAGTCGATCTGGAACAAAGCACAGTAATTAGAATTGATCTGGACCAAAAGTCAGTAATCAGAATTGATCTGGATCAAAGGTCAGTAATTACAATCGATCTGGACCAAAAGTCTGTAATCAGAATTAATCTGGATCAAAGGTCAGTAATCAGTAACGATCTGGACCAAAAGTCAGTAATTAGAGTCGATCTGGACCAAAGCACAGTAATTAGAATTGATCTGGACCAAAAGTCAGTAATCAGAATTGATCTGGATCAAAGCTCAGTAATCAGTTATGGATCAATCAGAATCCCATTGTAACACTAGTGTTTTGAGACACTGCGCTGGAGTACTATCAAAAGAAAAATGTCAGTTGCTGTAGTGAATGAGGCCTCCGTGGCTCATCAGCTGTTTCAAAAGGAATGTTCTATTTGATTTGTGTCCACTCATTACTCACTCAGTCATCTTCAACCGCTTACTCCAATTAAGAGTCATAGAGCTGAAGCCTATTCCTGTTGTGAAAGTGTAGGAACACGGACCCACAACAGGGGGCGTAAATGAACGGGCAATGGATAAGCCAAAACAGTAACAATTTAATGTTATGACGTGCACAACGGAATACAGACAAAACAGGTTTGGAAAAACAGTCAATTATACGTTGAGTGACATGTGGGCAGGCTCGAGGATAGGAGACGTCCGTCCAGAAACTAGCCGGATCCCACACGGCTTCCACCACCAACGGATCTGAAGAACACCGGAGCCGCCAAGTCCTGGGTCCCCAGGTGGCCACCGTCTCCAGCTGTCAGACCTGGTACTGCTGGCAGAGAGAACAGAAACAGTACAGATGAGTGTGAGTTCGCACACTCAGTAATCCCTCAGTCCGTGTTTCTTAAGGAGGGAGAACCTGCACCTCCAATAACACACTTGTGCAGCTCCTGGGAAACCACTTATCTGGTTGGGGTGTGAGGCGAAGCCGTCGCAATCCACACCAAACGCCAATACAGCAGACAAGGACACCGTCACAGGAAAACGGCTGCAGATGAGATCAGACTATTGTTCGGTTTAGATACAGCAGAGAATTACCTTTATGGTAGTTGATTTCTCTGTGGGGAGGTGGAGTTGCAGTCCGGCCTTTATGGTGATGGTGATGAGTAGCGGATGAGTGACAGCTGGTACTGATGATGAGTGACAGCTGTCACTCCCGGTCGCTCCGACGCCCTCTCGTGCTTGAGGCCCGCACTTCAAGCAGGGCACCATCTTGTGGTGGTGGGCCAGCAGTACCTCCTCTTCAGCGGCCCACACAACAGGACCCCCCCCCCCAACGGGCGCCTCCTGGCGCCCGACCAGGCTTGTCCGGGTGTCGTCGGTAGAAATCGGCCAGGAGGGCCGGGTCCAGGATGAAGCTCCTCTTCACCCAGGAGCGTTCTTCAGGTCCATACCCCTCCCAGTCCACCAAGTACTGGAAACCCCGGCCCTTCCAACGGACATCCAGGAGCCGGCGCACGGTCCAAGCCAGCTCCCCGTCGATGATCCAGGCAGGAGGCGGGGCCGGGCCAGGGGCACAAAGTGGAGAGGTATGGCAGGGCTTGAGTCGTGACACATGAAAGACGGGGTGAATCCGCAGTGAAGCTGGCAGCTTCAGCTTCACTGCGGCCGGGCTGAGGATGGTGAAAGGTCCTATGAACCTGTCCTTGAGCTTCTGGGATTCCAGCTGCAGGGGGATGTCCTTTGTGGATAGCCAAGCCTCCTGCCCGGGCTGGTATGCAGGGGCCGGGGAACGCCGGCGGTCTGCATGGGCCTTGGCCCTCATCCGGGCTTTGAGCAGGGCAGAGCAGGCGGTACGCCACACCCGACGGCACCTCCTCAGATGGGCCTGGACCGAGGGCACCCCGACCTCTCCTTCCACTAGCGGGAACAATGGGGGCTGGTACCCCAAACATACTTCAAACGGGGAGAGGCCGGTAGCAGATGATACTTGACTATTGTGAGCGTACTCGATCCAGGCCAGATGGTTGCTCCAGGCCGTTGGGTGCACGGAGGTCACGCAGCGGAGGGCCTGCTCCAAATCCTGGTTTGCCCGCTCTGCCTGTCCGTTCGTCTGAGGATGGTACCCGGACGAGAGGCTTACGGTGGCCCCCAGTTCCCTCCAGAAACTCCTCCAGACCTGAGAGGAGAACTGAGGACCACGATCCGAGACGATGTCCGATGGAATCCCATGCAGACGCACGACATGGTGGACCAGGAGGTCTGCAGTCTCCTGGGCCGTCGGGAGCTTCGGGAGGGCCACGAAGTGGGCCGCCTTGGAGAACCGGTCCACTATCATGAGGATGGTGGTCATGCCCTGGGATGGCGGGAGGCCCATGACGAAGTCCAGGCCGATGTGAGACCAGGGGTGATGAGGCACGGACAAAGGCTGGAGGAGGCCTGGGGCCTTATGATGGTCTGCTTTGCCCCTGGCGCAGGTGGTGCAGGCCTGGACGTATTCCCGGACGACGGCTTCCAGAGACACCCACCAGAAGCGCTGCCGGACCACTGCCACGGTTCTTCGCACCCCTGGATGGCAGGAGAGCTTGGAACCGTGACAGAAGTCTAGGACTGCAGCCCTGGCCTCTGGTGGGACGTAAAACTTGTTCTTCGGACCGGTCCTCGGGTCCGGGTTCCATGTCAGGGCCTCCTGGATGGTCTTCTTCACGTCCCAGGTGAGGGTGGCCACGACAGTGGACTCAGGGATGATGGTTTCCGTTGGGTCTGACAGCTCGGTCTTGACTTACTCCTCGTGCATCCAGGACAGGGCGTCAGATCGTTGGTTCTTCGTCCCGGGGCGATAAGTGATCTGAAAGTCAAAACGCCCGAAGAACAGTGACCAGCGGGCTTGCCTGGGGTTCAGACGCTTGGCGGTCCGAATGTACTCCAGGTTCCGATGGTCCGTGAAAACCGTAAATGGTACCGAAGCTCCCTTCAACAGGTGTCTCCACTCCTCCAGAGCCTCTTTCACCGCTAGGAGTTCCCGATTGCCGACGTCATAGTTCCTTTCAGCCGGGGTCAACCTGTGGGAAAAGTAGGCACATGGGTGGAAAACCTTGTCGGACTCCCCGCTCTGGGATAGCACGGCTCCTATCCCTGAGTCAGAGGCATCCACTTCAACTATAAACTGGCATTTTGGATTAGGCTGCACCAGAACTGGTGTGGTCGAGAACCGGCGTTTCAACTCCCTAAACGCGGCTTCACACCGATCCGACCAGGTGAAGGGGACTTTAGTGGAGGTCAGGGCTGGCAGGGGGCTAACTACCTGACTGTAGCCCTTGATGAACCTCCGGTAAAAATTCGCAAAACCGAGGAACTGTTGCAGTTTCCTACGGTTTGTTAGTTGGGGCCAGTCTCTCACCGCCGCAACCTTGGCCGGATCAGGGGCGACGGAGTTGGAGGAGATTATGAACCCCAGGAAGGACAAAGAAGAGCGGTGGAACTCGCACTTCTCGCCCTTCACAAACAGCCGGTTCTCCAACAACCGCTGCAGGACCTGACGTACATGCTTGACATGGGTCTCAGGATCCGGAGAAAAGATGAGTATATCGTCCAGATATACGAAGACAAACCAATGCAGGAAGTCCCGCAAGATGTCATTAACCAACGCTTGGAACATCGCGGGCGCATTGGTGAGTCATTTTAATGTAGAGGACATATTTACTGGTGTATCATCATCCTATCATCATCCTATCATCCTTTATATGTCTTGTTAATCACTTCAGAGGTGTTATCTGCTTACAAAAACAGCACTTTTAGATTTAGAAGTGTTTACGTCTTGCTACAGTTTACAACATATATGAGAAACATACATTTATGCAGAAATAAGCTGTTCTGGAGCATTTTCCACCATGCTGGATTATTTTAATTGAGAGAGCAGCCAGCTGACATCACCGTGCATCTCTACTCTGATTGGCTGTCGCCATGTGCTTCCCAGCATCCCTCCAGGGGAAACCTCCACGTGATCTATGCTGCTATCATAGACTGTATGGGTCAGTATAATCCTATCTGTTCTTCTGAAATTTTCCCTTTTGGGGAAACTATCAATTTTTTCTAGACAGCACAAATTTTGATCATATTGACAATGTCATATTATGAATCCCATACTTAAAGGCAATTAAATAAAATTATAGTGGTGCCAAAGAAAATTACTTTTATGACTTCACGCTTAAAAATCTGAAAGGCCGTACAACTTTAAAGGTTGAAGAATAATGAATGAGAGGAGCTTACAATGTTTCTTCTTCATGCACCTTTTTAAAGTCATTTAAAAATATATATATATTTATAAAAGGATGCTTTTGGAATAGATTTTTTTAGGGAAAAAAGTCTTTCTCACAACACACATTTTTAAACTGACTCATTCATTTGGTGCTTTCTCTTCCATTTTGCTGTGCATCTACAGGATTACCATTTACATTTTTATTTTCAATGAAGAACTCAAATTCATTACCTTTCAGAACAAAAGTGGAAATTAAATCACACAGAAGAATTATAACACTTTGCATGCTACAGAAATATTATCAGGCAAAGAATCCTGCGGGTTGCTGCAGAAAATAAGACCCATTCTCAATTTACCTTGTGTTGAAATCAGCCGACGATCAGTCTGTCATACCCAAACGTAGGTAGTAGAGTAAGCTACAACATGACACATACAAACCACACCCATCCGTAAAGTACACGCCCCCCAGTAAAGCGATTTACAGGAAGCATGTTGTTCAAAAGGGTGTGTTTTTCCAGAAGCCTCTCAGTGCAAAACTCTGCTAATGAGGGAGGGACATAAACTACGAGATCACTGACTGCTACTCAAAGCCTGACTGGATAGTATTATTTGAACATGACAAGATCATCATTGATTCTATAGGTCACTGTCAATCTGTTTAGGACAAAAATGTGGTGGCCATGTGGTTAGTGCACTTGGTTTCAGTGTGGAAAGTTCCTGGTTCAAACCCCACCACTGCCACATTTCTCTATGTAACGTGGAATTACATCAGAAACGGCATCTGTATGTCAAAAGATCCACCTTGGATTTGCTGTGACGGCCCCGAGTGCAAACGAGAGAGTAGCTGAAAGGACCTACTTTTTACTAATTAGTCCTAATCCAGTGGAGGCTAGTGATGGGTCCAGCAACACCGATGCGTCGGTGCATCCGTCGAGCTCAGAGCGAAACCCCGTGTCGGTGCGCGTATCGCTTTGCGAAAGTCACATGACCGATACAGGAACTGTTTCGAACTGACACTGACGCGCCAAAGTGGCCAAACTGTGATAAGAACCTAAAGAATCTCAGATCTTTTGTGGTGTATCATCAAATTCACCAAATGTCATGGAGCAGCAGCAAACAAAAAGGAAAGTTTTCGCCGTGTGGGATCATTTTGATGTCATATCGGAAAATAAGGCATGTTTTAATTTCCTTGTTTCATCCAGCTACTCTCAGGGTTTCCACTTGATCTATCTGAATTCAAATTAATTTCAAAGCGACTCTTAATTTACTATTCATATTATTTTCTGCAGGTTAAATGTCGCATTTGTTCAGTACAATTTTCCTATCTAAACAAGAGGACCTCCTCAATGCTGAGACATTATAGGGCCAGGTATGAGAATGAAGTCCCAGATACACCCAGGATGAACTCAGGTATACAGCCATTCTGCAATTTACTCAGTTAATTTATTGATAATTAATTCCTATTAATTTATCCTTTACCTTATTTTTAACCATCAAGCTTCCAGGAAGCAGATGCTGGATGAGGCTCTGCTGAGTTTCATCCTGAAGGACTGCCAGCCCCTCAGCACTGTGGAGAGTGAAGGGTTCAAGGAACTGGTTCAGGTCCTTCAGCCCTCATATATAAATAGCATTATTTGTTGTTGTTTGGAAATCATGTACTGAAATGCCACATTGTTGTTTTTAGATGTCATTTGGCAACATCTCGACATCGAAGGGGGCAGGCAGACCAAAAGTGCCACAGCTGATGCCATCCAGGAGGTGCAGAGGTATCTGGCAGAGGCCAATATTGCCAGGTCCCAGGATCTTCTGAGATACTAGGACAACCACAAGACAGTACATATCCAAACCTCTTCCAGCTGTCATTACAGTTTCTCTGCACTCCAGCCTCATCTGTGCCCTGTGAGAGAGTGTTTTCTAAAGCTGGAGAAGTTGCATCAAACAAGCACAACAGACTCAAATTCAAGACTTTGGAACAACTTCTTTTTTTGAATAAAAAATTGTAAAAGAAAAAATAAAATCCCAGTCCACAAGCATCCTCATTCACAACATGTTCACTTAGATTTTCACATTATGATACATGTTCACATTATTTATTATTAAAGATTTTAAATTTAACTGAAGATATGAAATGATACAAAATGAAATACAATGACTTAGATTATATTACTGTATGTAATTAAGCCATGAAATCAGTCAGTTGAACGTGTCAACTCGGGTGCCTGTAGGGATTTTTAAGGTCCAGCAGGTGTCAGTATTCAGTGACACAGTATCGACACAGTATCAATACAGTTTGGCAATATGTTGAAACGCTTCATGACGCCTCATCGACCCATCACTAGTGGAGACCATTTAGGTTCTGCAGCACCTGTTCATGTCCATATGTTGTCCATCAAATGTGTACCCCTTCAGTCAAAACCTCTAGGTATATCAGTTGTCGCTCCAAGCCCCCAGCTTGATGATCGACAGCGCATCATAATGTTCATATAATGAATGCGTGAGAGACATTTAGAACATTTCAAATTTTCATTGCACGCTTGCACAAAGCCACGCATGGTTTACAACGGTTTGTGACGAGTTTACTCTCCTGCACAGCAGAGGGCATGCACATGTGAAAATCTAATCCTAAATCCCATACCTCAACTTTTTTGGGAACAAGGGTGAGATGAAGTTCACTGCTGATTGTTAAAATTGATTTGTGCATTTGTATATGTATGCCCTCTATGCTGCTGACGAAATTCTCAATTTCCTCCACAGTTAAAATCCTCTCTCCATTATTCCTTGTTTTAATTGTATCAGCACTATGAGGAAAAGGAAACTGGTTATGTGGGATTTGACTTTGTGCCGTGAGTGTTGGGTTAGGTGACGGGAATCTTAAACATTTCCATCATCACCACAACAGTGAAAGCTCTTTGAAACTCTGGGATTTTCCATTATGAACCACTGGTTATTGCATTTAGACTTTTTGGGTAGCAATGCATGTGAATGTGCAACCTGCTCTCACGGCAAGTCGTGATTCAGCAGCACGAAATATACATTAATCTACTGGTTCGTGATATTGTGACGAAAAAGCGCCTCATTTTCATCACAACAGCATGAGTTCATTCTAATTCATTCCATGATGGCTGCATGAAATTAAAAGTGAAGCGGGGGTCGGGGGTGGTTATGGTTAGGGTTGGGGAAGGAGTAGGATTAGTAATAGTGAGTTTAAAAAACCCTGTCATGAAAATTTGACTCATTTCGTGACGGGAGGATGAAAAAAGGTGAGACTGGGCTGGAATATGACTTGAAATGAAAGGTAATGCACTCTTAATTTATTTTCATATTAGCATGGTCTAGACTCTAGTGGTTAAGCATTGGGCTTGAGACCAGAGGATGTTTGGTTCAAATTCCCAGCCTGACGGAAAAATCACTACCCAAATTACTGTACATTTTTCATTTGTCCATTAACTAATTAGAGCAGATCAGTTCTTTCAGCTGTTGATTAGCTGAACACACCTGACTGAGCTGATCTGCTCTGATTGTCAGAGATAAATGAAAAATGTACACTATTTTGGGTCCTGAGGGCCAGGATTGGGAACCACTGAATAAGCAGGTATTGACAGTTTGGTGAAGTTATCTCCACTGTTACTCCATGGTAATAGATGCTGGTCATAATTTTTAATGCCTGTACCCAAGACACTAACACCCAGTCTCTCAAAAAATAAAACACCTGAACAACGTTTATGTGTTAGGCACTATTCAGTGAGTGTCTCAAAACCCTTGGTCAAGGTCATTAAAATGATAATGCATAAAGCACCTATTCCTGTGTATCTGTTGTGAAAGTGTTGGAACACGGACCCACAACAGGGGGCGCAATGAACGGACAATGGAGAAGGTAAATAACAAGATTTACTTCTGTGAAACAGGCACAATTAATATAACAAACACAATTTGGGGTCGAATCCGCTGGTGTCGTGTGGGCAGGCTCGAAGGTAGGAGACGTCCGTCTCAGTCGAACCGGAACCACCCAGATCTCCTCTGCCACCGAACCCTGGAAATACTGGAACCGCCAAGTCCCGAATTCCCAGGTGGCCACTGCCTCCGCTCGTCGGATCCGGTACTGCTGGCAGGAGAGAGCGACAACACACAGGCGTGGATGACCGCACCCAGTAACGGAGAGGGGAGAAGCCGCCTCCACCTCTTGTCAAAGAACAGCAGGAAGGTGAGTACTTATCCAAAACAGTGAAGCTATCTGTAGTCACCAGTCCTGAAAAGGTTTAATAGGTTTAGCTGGTTAATATATATAAATGCAGAGAATACTACCTTAGTCTTAGGCGATATCTCGGCACTGAGGTGGAGACGCCGTCCTCCTGATATACCTCTGTGCTGAGTGGAACAGCTGTGTCTGGTGATGGGTGACAGCTGTCACCCAGGCTACTCCCATGATGCGGCAGCGCCCTCTGGTGCCTGGAGCCCGCACTCCAGGCAGGGCGCCCTCTGGTGGTGGTGGGCCAGCAGTACCTCCTCTTCAGCGGCCCACACAACAGGACCCCCCCCCTCAACGGGCGCCTCCTGGCGCACGACCGGGCTTGTCCGGATGGCGACGGTAGAAGTCGGCCAGGAGGGCCGGGTCCAGGATGAAGCCCTTCTTCACCCAGGAGCGCTCCTCGGGTCCGTACCCCTCCCAGTCCACCAGATACTGAAAACCCCGGCCCATCCGACGGACATCAAGGAGCCAGCGGACAGTCCAAGCTGGCGCCCCATCAATGATCCGGGCAGGAGGCGGCGCCGGACCCGGGGTGCAGAGGGGTGAGGTGTGAAGAGGCTTGATCCGGGAAACATGAAAAACCGGATGTATCCGCAGTGAGGCCGGAAGCTGGAGCCTCACTGCGGCGGGGTTGACGACTTTGAGGATCTTATACGGTCCGATGTACCGTTCCTGGAGTTTTGGTGAGTCGACCTGTAGAGGAATGTCCTTGGTGGACAACCAGACCTCCTGCCCAGGACGATACTTGGGGGCCGGGGCTCGCCGCCGGTCTGCATGTTTCTTTGCCCTCGTCCGGGCCTGCAACAAGGCAGAGCGGGCAGCACGCACACCCGACGGCACTTCCGTAGGTGGGCCTGGACCGAGGGCACACCGACCTCTCCCTCAACCACCGGAAACAAGGGGGGCTGATACCCCAAGCACACCTCAAACGGGGAGAGGCCGGTGGCTGATGACACTTGGCTGTTGTGGGCGTACTCGATCCAGGCCAGGTGGGTACTCCAGGCCGTCGGGTGCGCGGCTGTCACACAGCGAAGTGTCTGCTCCAGTTCTTGATTCGCCCGCTCTGCCTGCCCGTTGGTCTGGGGGTGGTACCCAGACGAGAGGCTGACCGTGGCCCCCAGTTCCCGGCAGAAACTCCTCCAGACGTGTGAGGTGAACTGGGGACCGCGATCGGAGACGATGTCTGATGGTATGCCATGCAGACGGACGACGTGGTGGACCAGGAGGTCCGCTGTCTCCTGGGCCGTTGGGAGCTTCGGGAGGGCCACGAAGTGGGCCGCCTTGGAGAAACGGTCCACTATCGTGAAGATGACGGTGTTTCCCTGGGACGGCGGGAGACCCGTGACGAAGTCCAGGCCGATGTGGGACCAGGGGCGATGAGGCACGGGCAGTGGCTGTAGCTGCCCTGAGGTCTTCCTGTGGTCGGCCTTGCCCCTGGCGCAGGTGGTACAGGCCTGGACGTAGTCCCGGACGTCGGCCTCCAGGGATGCCCACCAGAAGCGTTGCCGGACGACTGCCACGGTCCTTCGCACCCCTGGGTGACAGGAGAGCTTAGAACCGTGACAGAAGTCCAGGACTGCA
The DNA here is from genome assembly GCF_902500255.1 of Thalassophryne amazonica. NCBI lineage: Eukaryota > Metazoa > Chordata > Actinopteri > Batrachoidiformes > Batrachoididae > Thalassophryne > Thalassophryne amazonica. The sequence continues at coordinate 72,966,469 of NC_047103.1, forward strand.
GCCCTAGCCTCTGGTGGGACGTATAGTCTGTTCTTTGGTCCGTTTCCGGGGTCCGGGACACGGGTCAGGGCCTCCCGGACGGTCTTCTCCACGTCCCAGGTGAGGGCGGCCATGATAGCGGACTCCGGGATGATGGGATCCGGGGGATCCGACGGTTCCGTTTTGACCTCATCTTCGTGCACCCGGGACAATGCATCCGATCTCTGATTCTTGGTCCCGGGACGGTAGGTAATCCGGAAGTCAAAACGGCCAAAGAACAGTGACCAGCGGGCTTGCCTGGGGTTCAGCCGCTTGGCGGTCCTGATATACTCCAGGTTCCGATGGTCAGTGAAAACCGTGAATGGCATGGCTGTTCCCTCCAACAGATGTCTCCACTCTTCGAGGGCCTCTTTCACAGCAAGGAGTTCCCGATTGCCGACGTCATAGTTCCGTTCAGCGGGGGTCAACCTGCGAGAAAAATAGGCACACGGGTGAAGGACCTTATCGGTCTTCCCGCTCTGGGAGAGCACCGCTCCTATCCCTGAGTCCGAGGCATCCACTTCAACCACTAACTGGCGGCTAGGATCGGGCTGCACCAGAACTGGTGCAGATGAGAAGCGCCGTTTCAACTCCTTGAACGCGGCCTCGCACCGATCCGACCAGGTGAAGGGAACTTTTGGAGAGGTCAGGGCTGTCAGGGGGCTGACTACCTGACTATAGCCCTTGATGAACCTCCTGTAGAAATTAGCAAAACCGAGGAACTGTTGCAGCTTCCTACGGCTTGTAGGTTGGGGCCAATCTCTCACCGCCGCAACCTTGGCTGGATCCGGGGCGACGGAGTTAGAGGCGATTATAAACCCCAGGAAGGACAAAGAAGTGCGGTGGAACTCACACTTCTCGCCCTTCACAAACAGGCGGTTCTCCAACAACCGCTGCAGAACCTGACGGACATGCCGGACATGAGTCTCAGGATCCGGGGAAAAGATGAGTATATCGTCCAGATACACGAAGACGAACCGGTGCAGGAAGTCCCGCAAGACATCGTTTACCAACGCTTGGAAGGTCGCGGGAGCATTAGTGAGACCGAACGGCATGACCAGGTACTCAAAATGGCCCAACGGGGTGTTAAATGCCGTCTTCCATTCGTCTCCCTTCCGGATCCGAACCAAATGATACGCATTCCTAAGATCAAGTTTGGTGAAGATATTGGCTCCATGCAAGGGGGTGAACACCGAATCCAACAGGGGCAACGGGTATCGATTGCGAACCATGATTTCGTTCAACCCCCTATAATCAATGCATGGACGAAGCCCGCCATCCTTTTTACCCACAAAAAAGAAACCAGCACCCATCGGAGAGGTGGAATTCCGGATCAACCCGGCAGCTAATGAGTCCCGGATGTAGGTCTCCATTGATTCACGCTCCGGCCGTGAGAGGTTGTACAGCCTACTGGACGGAAACTCACTGCCTGGAACCAAATCAATGGCACAATCATACGGGCGGTGGGGAGGAAGCGTGAGAGCCAGATCCTTGCTGAACACGTCAGCGAGGTCATGGTACTCCGCCGGCACCGCCTTCAGATTGGGCGGGACTCGGACCTCCTCCTTAGCTTGGGAGCCGGGAGGAACCGAGGAACCTAGACACTCCCGATGGCAGGTTTCGCTCCACTGAACCACTACCCCGGACGGCCAATCGATCCGGGGATTGTGCTTTAGCATCCATGGAAACCCCAAAACCACACGGGAGGTGGCCTGAGTCACAAAGAACTCGATCACCTCCCGGTGGTTACCTGACACCACCAGAGTTACTGGAGGTGTCTTATGTGTGATTGGTGGGAGTAGGGAGCCATCTAGTGCCCGAACCTGCACAGGCGAGGTAAGAGCCACCAGAGGGAGCCCTATCTCCCTGGCCCATCTACTGTCAAGCAGATTCCCCTCAGAGCCCGTGTCCACCAGTGCTGGGGCCTTCAGGGTTGAATCCTCAAACAGGATCGTGACTGGGAGTCGTGTAGCAATGTGGGTGTGTCCCACGCGAATGTTTTGGCCCACCCCTGGCCCAGTCTCTAGGGGCGGGCGGTTGGCGTTTGACCGCTCAGGGCAGTCTCTCACATGGTGCTCCATTGAACCACAACCAAGACACGCTCCGTGGGTCCATCTCCTCTGTGCATCTGGTGCCCTAAATGTTGCCCTACTCGTGTCCCTAGCTTCGTCAGTAGGGGGAGCTGTGACCCCACGGAGCGCAGGAACAGAGGAGCGTGGGGAGGGCGGAGCTCGATCGGACCCGGAAGGGAGAGGGACGACGCGTGCCTGGCCACGCCCTTCGCCTCGTTCCCAACGGCGTTCTTCTAACCGGTTGTCGAGTCGTATGACTAGATCGATGAGCCCATCTAAATCCCGCGGTTCGTCCTTAGCCACCAGGTGCTCTTTTAGGACCAGTGACAGTCCGTTTACAAAGGCAGCGCGGAGGGCAGTGCTATTCCAGCCGGATCTCGCCGCCGCGATGCGGAAGGCGACTGCATAGGCAGCTGCGCTCCGACGCCCCTGTCTTATTGACAGTAGTGCGGTTGAAGCGGACTCTCCTCTGTTGGGATGATCGAACACCAAGCGCGTGCCTCCCCGCGAAGCAGATTTATCACATAAGCTACTTTGCTAGCATCAGTCGCGTACATCACGGGACGCTGTGCGAAGACGAGCGAACACTGCATCAGAAAGTCCGCGCACGTCTCCACACAGCCTCCGTACGGCTCTGGAGGGCTTATGTATGCTTCTGGGGACGGAGGAAGGGACCGTTGAACGACCAGTGGAACGTCACTTTCGCGCGCAGGGTCCTCGGGAGGGAAAGCCGCAGCGGCGCCCGAAGGGCGCGCCTCCACTTGTGCGGCGAGAGCCTCCACCCTGCGGTTTAGGAGAACGTACTGCTCGGTCATTAAATCGATCCGAGAGGTGAAAGCGGTGAGGATCCGCTGCAACTCACCGAGTACCCCTCCCGGAGCCTCCGCCGCGCCTTGGTCTTCCATTGGCCGTTCAACAGCCGGTTGACGCCCCTCGGGGTCCATGACGCTGGCCGAGATATCCTGTTGTGAAAGTGTTGGAACACGGACCCACAACAGGGGGCGCAATGAACGGACAATGGAGAAGGTAAATAACAAGATTTACTTCTGTGAAACAGGCACAATTAATATAACAAACACAATTTGGGGTCGAATCCGCTGGTGTCGTGTGGGCAGGCTCGAAGGTAGGAGACGTCCGTCTCAGTCGAACCGGAACCACCCAGATCTCCTCTGCCACCGAACCCTGGAAATACTGGAACCGCCAAGTCCCGAATTCCCAGGTGGCCACTGCCTCCGCTCGTCGGATCCGGTACTGCTGGCAGGAGAGAGCGACAACACACAGGCGTGGATGACCGCACCCAGTAACGGAGAGGGGAGAAGCCGCCTCCACCTCTTGTCAAAGAACAGCAGGAAGGTGAGTACTTATCCAAAACAGTGAAGCTATCTGTAGTCACCAGTCCTGAAAAGGTTTAATAGGTTTAGCTGGTTAATATATATAAATGCAGAGAATACTACCTTAGTCTTAGGCGATATCTCGGCACTGAGGTGGAGACGCCGTCCTCCTGATATACCTCTGTGCTGAGTGGAACAGCTGTGTCTGGTGATGGGTGACAGCTGTCACCCAGGCTACTCCATGATGCGGCAGCGCCCTCTGGTGCCTGGAGCCCGCACTCCAGGCAGGGTGCCCTCTGGTGGTGGTGGGCCAGCAGTACCTCCTCTTCAGCGGCCCACACAACAGTATCCCCATAAGCAATAGGGAAAGAGAAGTGATCCATAGCTGATACTGATCAGATAAACATTTGTCAATATGTGACAAGTAAATTGCCCATAAGGGCAAGGGACACAACTGTAAGTTGATTTTTGACTGTCAGTCCATCTTATTTTTTGCCAAAAGTTAACTTCTCAAATGAATAGCCAGTCGAGACCTTCCTACACATTTAGCCAGCTTTTGTCGCCATCTAGCGGGTGATGTGAGCATTTCAGGGCTTCTGTACATTTCCTACTTGAAACCCAAATTCAGTAAAAAAAAAAAAAAAAAAAGGCAGTTATAAATGTCAGAAATGCATGATTTTTTGGCAGGCGGCTCTTTGACCTGCCAGTATTAATGTATAAATATTCAGACAGTTTTTACAGTGTTACAGTTCTAGAATGCAGAAGGTTTTGCTGATGGACAAAAGAAGAGTCATTTCTCTTGCAAGCACAACTTACAATTGTGAATAAAAGCAATGTCACTGTAACATCAATAAATCACAAGAAATGACATCATATAGTCGAAAAATGCATTTAATGTGTGAGTGGCATAATGTCACCTCTCAATTATCATCCATTAGTGTTTACTTTTTGTTTAATTGTTTTCAACTATGCCCTGCCAGTGTACGATGAATCTGACTTCTGCACTGTATGAATGCCAGAAATACACTGCCCTCAACGTGACACCAGGTTTGTATAGTCTCTGGTGCAAAAGCTTTCCACTGCGCTGTGATAGCCCCAAGTCTGACCACACCAGACAAACACACCCATGAGTGCACAAATGAGTGCAAATCCACTGGCTATTTAAAGAAAAGAAAAGGAAAGTAGCAATGGCACTTGCACTGACTGTACAACTATTGCATCGGCAATTTGATGCACCCCACCCAGTCACCTGACATTTCTAGTTCTGCTGCGTTCCTTCACCCTAGATCACCTCTTCTCACTGCCAGTCTTGTCTAGTTTTTACAGCTTCGTCTTCTGGCTAAGTTAAAGCACTTCCTCAGTAGACGTGATCTTCAGACGGCCATTCATGCTTTCATTAGCTCTACACTCGATTATTGTAATGTGCTTTATGCTGGCATTAACCAGTCTTCTCTTGCATGTCTCCAATTGGTGCAGAATACTCCTGCAAACACTTTTAGAAGTGAGCATATTACACCTGTCCTGTACTCACTCCACTGGCTTCCAGTTCATTTTAGAATTGAGTTTAAGATTTTAATGTTTGTTTTTAAAGCTATTTATGGCCTTCCACCTCCTTACCTGTCTGAAATTTTAACTTTGCGCACTTACAGTAGGACATTATGGGCATCTGGCCACCTTTACTTAGATGTTGCGGGATGAAAAATATAAATTCTGGGGTGATTGTGCTTTGGCGGTACCTGGCCCCAGACTGTGTAACAAGCTACCTCTCAACTTCCACACTATTCCTGGCCTTGCACTTTTTAAATCTAAGTTAAATACTTATTTAAGTTGGCTTTTAACACCGAGTGGGGAGGTGACATGTTCTGTTTTTCTTTGCTGTTTTAAATTTATTGTATGTGTGTTTTATTTTGTGAATCTGTGTTTTTACTGTTAAGCACTTTGGACACCATCTGGTGCTGTAAAGTGCTTTATAGATAAATGCTGATTAACTGAGTTCCTATAGGCAGAATGGCTTAATCCTATCAATGCATAAAGCTTTTATTTTTACAGTTGGAAACAGTCCATCAACATCTGTTTGAATTTGATGTTTTCATCACCATAGTACAACCCCAGTTCCAGTGAAGTTGGGACATTGCGTAAAATGTAAATAAAAACAGAATACAATGACTTGCAAATCCTCTTCAACCTATATTCAATTGAATACACCACAAAGACAAGATATTTAACGAACAAAAAGAAGAGTTCACCGCCCTTCTGTATAGCACAAACAAGTCTGGTGCAGCCAGATAGGACTGATTTGTAAAAGAGAAAAAAATACCTGGTGCAACACAGAAATGCAACACGTTTTTTTCTCTGTTACAAGACATTTAATGTTCAAACTGATAAACTTTATTGTTTTTGTGCAAATATTTGCTCATTTTGAAATGGATGCCTGCAACACGTTTCAAAAAAGCTGGGACAGTGGTATGTTTACCACTGTGTTACATCACCTTTCCTTCTAACAACACTCAATAAGTGTTTGGGAACTGAGGACACTGTTGAAGCTTTGTAGGTGCAATTCTTTCCCATTCTTGCTTGATGTAGAACTTCAGTTGTTCAGCAGTCCGGGTCTCTGTTGTCATATTTTGTGCTTCATAATGTGCCAGACATTTTCAATGGGCGACAGATCTGGACTGCAGGCAGGCCAATCTAGTACCCGCACTCTTTTACTATGAGCCACACTGTTGTAACGTGCAGAATGTGGCTTGGTATTGTCTTGCTGAAATAAGCAGGGACGTCCCTGAAAAAGACGTTGCTTAGATGGCAGCATGTGTTGATCCAAAACCTGGATGTACCTTTCACCATTGATGGTGCCTTCACAGATGTGTAAGTTGCCCATGCCATGGGCACTAACACACCCCCATACCATCACAGATGCTGCCTTTTGAACTTTGTGCTGGTAACAATCTGGATGGTCTTTTTCCTCTTTTGTCCAGATGACAAGATGTCCATGATTTCCAAAAACAATTTGAAATGTGGACTCATCAGACCACAGCACACTTTTCCACTTGGCGTCTGTCGATTTCAAATGAGTTCAGGCCCAGAGAAGGCGGCTGTGTTTCTGGATGTTGTTGATGTATGGCTTTCACTTTGCATGGTAGAGTTTTAACTTGCACTTGTAGATGTAGTGACGAACTGTGTTAACTGACAATGGTTTTCTGAAGTGTTCCTGAGCATAGGCCGTAAGATCCTTTACACACTGATGTCGGTTTTTAATGCAGTGCCGCCTGAGGGATTGAAGATCACGGGCATTCAGTGTTGGTTTTTGGCCTTGCCACTTTCGTGTAGAAAGTTCTCCAGATTCTCTGAACCTTCTGATTATATTGTGGACTGTAGATGATGGAATCCCTAAATTCCTTGCAATTGAACATTGAGAAACATTGTTTTTAAACTGTTGGACTATTTTTTCACTCAGTTGTTCACAAAGTGGTGATCCTCATCCCATCTTTGCTTGTGAACGGCTGAGCCTTTTGGGGATGCTTCTTTTATACCCAATCATGACACTCACCTGTTTCCAATTAGATGTTCTTTGAGCATTCATCAACTTTCTCAGTCTTTTGTTGCCCCGTCCCAACTTTTTTGAAACGTGTTGCAGGCATTCAATTCAAAATGAGCAAATCTTTGCACAAAACAATAAAGTTTATTAGTTTGAACATTAAATATCTTCTTTATGGTGTATTCAATTGAATATGGGTTGAAGAGTATTTGCAAATCATTGTATTCTGTTTTAATTTACATTTTACACAACATCCCAACTTCACTGTAATTGGGGTTGTATTTTTTTTTTTTTACTTTAATCACATCAACAGCTATCATTGCTATTATAATCATTGTTGACATTCTGTGCAATAAACCAAGCAATGAGTTATTTTAAGTAGATGAGTAGATAAGTACTTAAAGAATGTTATGCATTATTACCCTGTGCAACAGTAATTGTGCAAAGTACTGTAATCTGTTGTGTGTGCCAAAATACTTCAGCAATAGGTGAGCAGATTTTCACCAAACATGGTAGAAAATGATCCTTGAGAGTGTTACCAGATAACTTACCTTTTGCAAAAGATTGGTCAAAGGTTAAGAACAAAGATATGTCAAAAAAATTTAGTAATAAAAACCCATTTTCCAGGATGTCTCCACAACAGCAAGGGATAAAGAGGTGACCCAAAGGTTGTATTGATCAGGTAATCATTGGTCATTATGTGGTATGTGGTGTCATGATGACATTTTAGTGATGCCATCAGGGTATAACCATGCCACTCTTATTGATCTGAGGGTGGTTCTAAAACCACATTAATACATTCCCTAGACAGTGGATTAACAGAATATAAGGTTGTTTGTATATGACTTTTTCAGAAATTTTACAAAAGAGGAGGAAATTTCACATCAAATCTCTCTCACATTCCAAATTGATCTTTATGAATTAAAAATTATTTGCCATTAGTCACCATTATGTTGCACATAACAGGGACTTCAGTGGGTAAGGAGATACAAGGGGTGTGTCAGAGTTGTTCGGAGTTGGACCTGGAAAGAGCAACCCAGTTTACACACACACAGAAAATGATCACGCAAGAGACACAATTTCTTTTCATGATCAGGAGAGGACAAACGAGCAGCTCCTTCAGAAAGAACTGTCATCTGCTCTGAAGGCCCCGCCCATTTGCTTCTCCTTTTTATTGAATATAGTTACATACAGCATATAGGAGTGACAATATCACAAAACAATGGAAAGACACAAAGTCTGGTCTCACATTGATATGAAAACTGTTATGGCTTTGAGCCCTCAGTCTCCTAAGCTTCCCCTAATAATGTCCAGTCCTGAACTGGTGTTCCAGTTACAATGCTCTTCCCTCAAGGCTGAACCGTTAATTAATGATGCACATCTGCGCTTAGCAAAAACATAACTCTAGCAAAACAGTCTGCACATTGACTAAGCCAAAGATCATCTGCTCACTTTCGCGTTTGACAGTTTTAATGATCACTTAGACAGTTCAGTGTATATGATTGCTTTGACAGTAAGTAATTATTTAAAGGAATAGTGGTACATGAACTCGCCCACATGCATACATGTATGTATGAAAAATAGAGAACAAAATCAAAGACACGATCACAGAGAGTACATCAAAGTAAAGACATTCATATTTGATAATAATATTGAGAATACATATTGATAATATATAGAAAACCCTGTCAGGGTGATTGAAAAGTTTTGAGCCTGACCCAGAAAAAGCAGGGCGTGGTTCAAGATCTTTTGCATTCTGAGAAAGCAAAATTCTGGAGAATATGCGAAGTTTTGATTCATTGCATGCAGTGTTGAAAAATGTTGGTTTCTCAGAATGCAAAAGATGGAGAACCACACACTGCTTTTTCTGGGTCAGGTTCAAAACTTCATTCACACCTTGAAGATTGTCAAATGTAGACCTGGTTTTGATTGCTGGACACACTAGTTACCTCCGCCAAGGAGGTTATGTTTTCGGTCGAGTTTGTTTGTTTGTTTGTCTGTCTGTCTGATTGTCAGCAGGATAACTCAAAAAGTTTTGAACTGATTTTGATGAAATTTTGTGGTTGGAAATGACAAGAGGAACAAGTGATTAAATGTAAGTGGTGATCCGGATCACGATCTGGATCCAGGAATTTTTTAAAGGATTCTTCACCATTGCGGGATAGGGGGAATTTTGACATTCTAGTTTCTAACTCCACAAAAACAAGGCAGAAAGGCTTGAAAACAATTAAGGTGTAACATAGTCAAATGTTCTATCAAACAACAAAGTTTGGTGATGATCGGATCCGGATTCCGGATCTGGTGATCCAGAATATGCAAAAATATAGGGAAAATAGAAAATGTGTCAGTGTGAGGTGACAAATGAAGCTAGAGATGCACAACTAACACCAAATTGTAGCTGAATCTGTACTGATTCAGTAAGGTGTCATCAGATTTGATGTAGCTTCAAATGTTATGGAGCTAGATCCAGAAGAAAACCGTCATTACCGAAAAATAATTTTTATACAATAACTTTTGAACTAATAAAAACATAAAAGTGATTCCAAGTTCTAGTGGTATGTTTTCATGGTCAAGGATGTCAACTATAAAGGAAAGAAAAGTGTATGTATCATAGTTTTGGTTGTAACACTGAATTGTTGAATAGATCACTGTGCCAAGGAGGGAATCTCTTTAGGGTCAGTGACCCTATGGCCTTGTGTAGCACATGCAACACTTAAAAAATAGTTCTATTTCAGAATTTACTGTTATTTATTTAGAGAAGTGTTTCATAAATGTTAAAAAATTCATATATTTGCAGTTTAGTTGAATAATAAATTGAATTTTGTCTCTTATTTGTTTTTGTCTATAAGCACATGCAATATCAATATCAGTGCTTAGATGACAGTAGCTTCTGGGAAAGGTGCAAGTTGCAATAAACTGTGATGCCAAGCGCTAAGGATACATGCTATGCAGTCACAGCAGATGAAACTTTTTGAACAAACATCATTGTTAGACTTTTTTAGGTTCAATGATTCCACGGCATGTAGATGTTATGGCGTCAGTGACCCCATGGCCTTGGCAGAGGTTTGCACTCTCCGAGTGCTTCTACTGTAGTTGCATGTGCTGTTGGATAAGACATTTCTTTGGCACTGACTCAGCTCATCCAAGTAGCCTGTGATGGACTGAAGTCCCTTGTAGGGGAGTTGTAGACTCTCAACTGCTTCACACTATGATATCCTGGAATAAGCACAGGCAGCAATGGACTTCAAGGCCTAGTTTAGTAATGAATATAATTCAGACAAGAATCCTTTGCATTCATGTACATGTAAGTTCATATTTTGCTGAGGTCAGTCAAATATTAAACCAATGCCTGTTCAAATCTTACCCACTTTGGAACATCAAGACAATACATCTCCTGTCAAAAAATACTGGCGCAGCAATGCCACGTCCTCACCTTGTCATGTATATGGGAAACCTTTAGTTTCGAGACCAAAAGCTAAATATGAAACAAAAGTTTAGAATGTCAGCTTTTATTTATTCATATTTGCATCTACAGATGTTAAATAACAGCAAACATAGTGTTATGTGCTGACGCGGGTCAGAGAACCGAACCAGCATCTGACAAGGGCCCAGCGCTAAATAACCAGAAAGCGGTTCCAAAAACAAACCAAATTTATTTCCCTCCTGTGCAATAATTTGTGTAAATGTTCGGTTGTCTGGCGAGGTGAAGGACGGCTCGCTCTCCAGCGCCCAAATGGATCAAAGCCCGGCGTTTCTGGACTCAGATTCACCGCCGAACACCCCCCAGGTGGATACGACAAACTGACTCTGTGAAGGACGGAAAAGGTGAGGTAAGTCAACAGAGCTACAATAAATATCCTTCAAAGGCACACACTATCAGCAACACATTCAGGTCTGAATTTAAACTTTATGTAAATGAGCAGCTTCTCACAACAGGTGGAGGATCATCAATCCGTACGCCACGACAGTGAGGAGCAAACTTCACAATTCTCATCAATGTTCAAATATACTGCGTAACAAAATACCAAATTACTGTTAATACTTATTCAGACAATCATCACCTCTGATGTGTGCTGACAGCATGTGTCCCTCACCCGTCCTCCTTCACAGGCACGATGTGTCAAACCCTGGCGCGGTCCTCAACGTCTCACAAACGAACGTCACAAGGTCGAGTTCCCGGCAATTCTGCTCGAATCACTCATGGCTTAAATGCAGAACGCCATCTCATTATCTGCTTCAGCTGAAAGTCTTAAGTTTGCACGTGAGCATCATCCACAGGTGCTGCAAGTCGTTAGGCCTGCACGTGAACCTCCTCCACAGGTGCAGCCAATAGTTTTGATGAAGGTGAAGGACTCTTCCGCCAGCACCTTCTCCACAGAAAAAAACAGTTTGCATACCACCTGGAGAGCAAAGAAAAGAAAACAACACCAAAATGTCCAGCCAAACCCCCCAACACACAACAGTACCCCCCCATCAACGGGAAGCCTCCCGGCGACTGAACAGACCAGGCCCGAGAACAGCACCTCCCTCCGGGGTCCACGACAGGAAGCCGATGGCGTAACGCTCCCAAAGTCCAAAGCAGACCGCAGGACAGGGCACCGCGGCTGGAAGGCCGGCTGGCATCAACAAAAACCCCAAAAGAGTCCCATATACAACCTAACATGCAAGAAAAACACAAAACCCACCCAAACCCTCCCCAGGGGACCATCCCATCCAACCCCGGGAAGAAAAGAAAAACTCCCAAATCCAATAACCCAACATAGCCCCAACAACACAATACAAACATAAAGTCACAAAGAAAAATAACAGACAACCCCCCCAGAACGACGTGCAGAGCCCAACACCCCCCAGAAGACCTTTACCGCCAGTTCCAGGAGTAACAATCAAAGCCGGAATCCCACAGAGGTCCCCAGGTATACATGGAGCAACAGCGCCCCCCAGAGGACCATACCATCAACCCCAGGAGGCACCCTCCCCAAAACCCAGGAACCCAGGAACCCCAGACCCGGCCACACTTGGCTAGTCGGCCCCACAATCAATTCCCCCCCCCAGAGGACCGTCCCATCAACCCTGGAGGTGGAACCTGGAAGGAAACATAAAAAACACAAAAATCCAACCCCCGGCGGACTTCATTAAACCACCCCGGGGGCAAATAAAGCAACTGACAAACCCTGTTACCCCCCCCAGCACCCCGAAAGACCCCAGATCACTCCCAGAGCCTATCGACAGCTCAATTTTGGCGAACGGCACAAAACTACCAAGCTGGGGAAGGAAACAGGAAAAACTAACCCAGTCCCATCCCCTAAGTGCAGCGGAAAACCGGAAATACGTCCGGTGCCCCAACCTGACCATACCACCAGCCCATCGGGAGGGGTGGAACTACCGAAATGGCGAACGGCACAGATCGGCCCACCACTCCGACTGAGGTACGTTCCCGCTGCACCACACCCCGGTAACACCAATGACGAACGGTCAAAGGCCCACCGGGGCTGGAGTAGAACCGGGCATCAACCAAACCCCCCCCCAAAAAAACCCCTGACAACCCCCCCCAGGTGTAGAGGTTTTCTGAGAAACGCTCAGCGTAACCAACCTGCACCACCCCACAACCCAAAAGACAAACGGTCTTAGAGCATGTGAGGTTGGGGTTAGGGAAACAGGAAAATAAAAACAACAAAACAACCCAATCCTCAAACAGAAATTACCTAAGTCCAAATAATGAAAACATACGATTACCTGAGTCCAGCCGAGCAAAGAACTGCCAGTCGTTCACTCCACCAGAACCTCCTCTAAGTCCCTAAACAATTTATAACCCCTAAATAAAAACAAAAACAGATCAAACAACTAAATAACCAAAGGTCTGCCCCCCTTTTTTTTTTTTTTTTTTTCTGTGCATTGTTATGCCTGTCTAAAAACACCTGGAGATACGTCATCATTATCTTTCTTGACGCTTATGTGACAGGGGCAATATGGCGGCTTCAGCTCGTCCGAGCTGCATGGGCTCATCCGCAAGAGGAGCCAGAGGTCCCGTCGGAGGAGTCTCAGTGGGGCGAAGAAGAGGCAGCCCTGATCTGTGTCGGGGAAAGCCCCGAGACGAAAAGACCCGCTCTGATGTCCGCCCTCTCTCGCGTCCACGCTCCTTTATCCGATCATCTAGACGAATAGCCAAAGATATTAGCTCATCTAAATCTTTTGGTTCGTCACAGACTGCTAGCTCGTCTTTTAATGAATCATTCAAACCATCCACAAACACTCCTCTCAAAGCTGCGACATTCCAACCGGACTGAGCAGAAAAAATTCGGAAATCCACGGAATAATCCGCCGCACTCCGCCTCCCCTGCCTGAGATTCAGCAACCGTTGGGCAACGGTATTTGTTTTCACCGGATGGTCAAAAACCAATCGGAACTCCTGGGAGAAATCCTTAAAGGATCCTAACAATGGAGAGTTATTGCTCCACAACGCAGTGACCCAAGCTAAGGCGTCACCTCGGAGCAAATTTGTCACATATGAGACACGGCTACCATCAGAAGAGAAGGAAGCCGGTCGCTGAGCAAAAACCAGAGAACATTGCATCAAAAACGGAGCACAGGCTTCAACGTTTCCCGCATAAGGCTCCGGATGACAAATAAATGGTTCGGAAGCCGAATCTCTGGGTGACGGAGTTATCTGCACCGGTATCGATGGTGCCGCAGCTGGAGCAGCAGGAAGCGGAACGGCTTGCGCTGCAAGCTCCGTAACGCGGGCATCCGTTTGTTTAACTTGGTTTGCGAGATGCTGTAATTGCTCCCATATCTTCTCCAAGTGTTCTTGAACTCTTTCCGCAAAAGGAACCGCTTCTGCGGGAATGGCCGGGAACTGCTGTTATGTGCTGACGCGGGTCAGAGAACCAAACCAGCATCTGACAAGGGCCCAGCGCTAAATAACCAGAAAGCGGTTCCAAAAACAAAACAAATTTATTTCCCTCCTGTGCAATAATTTGTGTACAACATAAATGTTCGGTTGTCTGGCGAGGTGAAGGACGGCGCGCTCTCCAGCGCCCAAATGGATCAAAGCCCGGCGCTTCTGGACTCAGATTCATCGCCGAACACCCCCCAGGTGGATACGACAAACTGACTCTGTGAAGGACGGAAAAGGTGAGGTAAGTCAACAGAGCTACAATAAATATCCTTCAAAGGCACACACTATCAGCAACACATTCAGGTCTGAATTTAAACTTTATGTAAATGAGCAGCTTCTCACAACAGGTGGAGGATCATCAATCCGTACGCCACGACAGTGAGGAGCAAACTTCACAATTCTCATCAATGTTCAAATATACTGCGTAACAAAATACCAAATTACTGTTAACACTTATTCAGACAATCATCACCTCTGATGTGTGCTGACAGCATGTGTCCCTCACCCGTCCTCCTTCACAGGCACGATGTGTCAAACCCTGGCACAGTCCTCAGCGTCTCACAAACAAACGTCACAAGGTCGAGTTCCCGGCAATTCTGCTCGAATCACTCATGGCTTAAATGCAGAACGCCATCTCATTATCTGCTTCAGCTGAAAGTCTTTAAGTTTGCACGTGAACCTCCTCCACAGGTGCAGCCAATAGTTTTGATGAAGGTGAAGGACTCTTCCGCCAGCACCTTCTACACAGAAACAAAACAGTTTGCATACCACCTGAAGAGCAAAGAAAAGAAAACAACACCAAAATGTCCAGCCAAACCCCCAACACACAACACATAGAACCTTTTGTATCACATTTCTGAAGCAAGCAAATACATTCCAACATGTGACTGAGTGGTGTCTCATGTTAACCAGGTGTGTCCTGTTTTCCAACAGAATGTCTGGTATTCAGGTGATTGTGCACAGACTTGGAATGAAGCCCTGCAGCTTGTACATTTCACCTTGAAATACTATAAAATCAACTGAAGCGGCAGTGAAAGAAAAGCTTGAAAGGACAATGGTAGGTTGAACTCTTTATATATTTTCATAATTAGAAATTTGCATAGGAAATATTTTATACAATTACTTATTCTGGCCTTGGAGATCTTTACCAGTTCTTCTGTAAATCTATTACTAAAGTTTGTCTTGATCCATTGTGACAATATGAAAAGTGGGTAGTTAGTACAGTGTAGATGATATATTGTTGCTCAACAACACCACGCTGAGAGCTTCACCCAGGGACTTCTTAAATTAAACCAACCCAATAATAAGCCACTCAGGTCCATTTGCAAAAGAGAGACAGAGAAAGTGGTTCAAAGATACAAAGTTTTTCTTTTACCAAAAGACAATAAAATATCAAACTACCTAAAATCTATTTCAAATGTAATTTATGATAAAGAAAACAGAAAACCATTAATGGAATGAAAAAAAACCCACAATAGATCAATAAAACAAGCACAAGGCACCAGAAATAACCACAAAAGTGCCTTAACAGTAAAATCACCAGTGTTAATTTAACACTGTCAGTGTCAGTTTCACATTGGTGATTTTATTGTGTTGTGCATAAAACAATCAAACCAGTGAATCCATGCGTCGCCAACATGCCCGCATAAATCAAGCTGACGTGGCACAAGAAGATGCCAGAACGCCACCCAGTCCAACGCTGACACGGCCGTCGGTCCGACGCATTGTTGACGTGCAAAGTTGGTAGAATACAGATACAGACCTAATATTTGGCATTTCACCCTAACTTTGGAATGTGATTAACATATTAAATTGACAATAAAACAAGATTTCAATGTAGCAAGGAACAAAGAAAATTTTAATAAGACTTGTCCTCATTAATAACCACGGCCATATTTGGAAAATCAGCTGTCAAACATTTTACAGGTTTTAATGCCAAATCCAGAAATTGAAAATACAAAACAAAGACCATGCACCGTCTTCCAACAAACCCCATGAACCTTTTATAATATAACAGCTGTCCTGAAGCTCCACACCTCCAGTATCGCGCTCATTCAGGGGAGGCGAGTCGGCCAGCAAAGAGGATGGTGTTGGTGGAGTTATGGCGGATGAAGAAGAGCGCGGGATGGTCTACAAAGAAGGTGTTGGTCATGCGGGGACGGGCAGATTCAGTTACTGCCATGATCACGGCTGTAGCAGCAGCAGCTTCAGTTCCTTCCTCGTTGACCTCAACAAAAGCCTTGTGGACGACATTTGAGATCACCAAGTCTTCAGTCAAAGACATTCCTGTCAGTGGGAGAGAACTTTAAACACATACTGTACTCGATGTTGTATTTAAATTCTGATGTGAGTTGTACTGCACATAAATATTTGTGTGTGTTCCATGATGTCATGCTGTCAATATAATTATTATTCTGACATATGTCATACCAGAAAAGTCACACTTGTTGGAATCAAAGGCGTCCTGCATGCCCAGACTGATCAGGATTGTATTCAGGCTGTACGACTCCTCCAACTTGAACTGAGGAAGTTTCACTTTAACTTCAGCTTTTCTCATCCTGCTTGTCCACACCACAAACCTGTCATAGGTTAGCTCTCGCTCCAGCTGGAGTGAAAACAATCAGTTATTAATCTGTTTCTTTATTTACTTATTTTGCCTGTAGTTCTTTGTTACCTTCTCCAGACCAGTTGTATCATCTTCTATGTCACTGGGTAGAAAGATCAGCATGCTGACATCTTTACTTTTATATGGCATCTCAAGGATCTGTGCAGCAAGCCAAATAATTATTGGCAACTTTTTGAAAGGCTGCTTACTTAATTTATCCATTCATCAAAAATCTGGAGCATGAATGTCTCCAATCTCAGCTACCATGCCTCTGTAGAGATTTGGGCCTAGATGTTAATTTTCACACATACTGACAGAAGTGTTGGAAGTCATATTTACATCATCAGTGATAGAAGTTTTCCGGAAATTGCAGGAAATCTGTTTTTTTTCTCTCTCTCTCTCTCTCTCTCTCTCTTGTGGTGAGCATTTCTTGGTTATTTTTGATAACATACGTCAGAATCCATTCATTCAGTTCCATGCCCAAACCGTTGGGGGCGGTAATGCTCCATGTTGGTTTGCAAGCCACCAATAAGACCCTTTAAGCCATTTTGGATTCCTGTTTTTTGGGCTCTGTGGTGTGCAAATCTCTGGTTATTGGACTCATTCTGTGTTTTGGATAACTTAACTGCCTCACCCCTTGAATGATTTGATGCTTGATTTAGAACTCTAGTTATTGAACTCTGCCTGGCTTTGGATTATTCTGCTGTGTCTTCCTCTCAGACAAGCTCAGGAAGTTTTTGGACCAATTACCATGTGCCTTGTCCAAGCCAGTGTTATGAACGGCACAAAATGTCCAACACACATCCAAAATGTCCTTGTAACTATAGCATCTGATCTTAACCTAACTGCTTTTCAAAATGACTGATGCACAAAATGTCCTTGTATTTGGCCTCAACTTATCTGATCGGTTTATAAGATGTCTAATTGATAAAACCATCTGATATTTTTATAGCTGTCTAACTGATAAAACCACATGTAGACCAGTCCACATGTGCCCAATCAGTCCACGTGTTTTTGTGGATCTGGAGAAGGCATTCGACTGTGTCCCTCGGGGCACCCTGTGGGGAGTGCTCCGGGAGTATGGGGTCCGGGGTCCTTTGCTAAGGGCTATCCGGTCCCTGTACGACCGCAGCAGGAGCTTGGTTCGCATTGCTGGTAGTAAGTCAAACCTGTTTCCAGTGCATGTTGGCCTCCGCCAGGGCTGCCCTTTGTCACCGGTTCTGTTCATTATTTTTATGGACAGAATTTCTAGGCGCAGCCAGGGTGTAGAGGGGGTCTGGTTTGGGAACCACAGAATCTCGTCTCTGCTGTTTGCGGACGATGTGGTTCTGTTGGCTTCGTCAAATCAGGACCTTCAGCATGCACTGGGGTGGTTTGCAGCCAAGTGTGAAGCGTCCGGGATGAAAATCAGCACCTCCAAATCTGAGGCCATGGTTCTCGACCGGAAAAAGGTGCTTTGCCCTCTTCAGGTCGGTGGAGTGACCTTGCCTCAAGTGGAGGAGTTTAAGTATCTCGGGGTCTTGTTCACGAGTGAGGGACGGATGGAGCGTGAGATCGATAGACGGCTCGGTGCAGCATCTGCAGTGATGCGGTCGCTGTATCGGACCGTTGTGGTGAAGAGAGCGCTGAGTAGGGGGGCAAAGATCTCGATTTACCGATCAATCTATGTTCCGATCCTCACCTATGGTCATGAGATTTGGCTCATGACTGAAAGAACGAGATCGCGAAGTACAAGCGGCCGAGATGAGTTTCCTCTGCAGGGTGGCTGGGCACTCCCTTAGAGATAGGGTGAGGAGCCGTCACTCGGGAGGAGCTTGGAGTCGAGCCGCTGCTCCTCCACGTCGAAAGGAGTCAGTTGAGGTGGCTCGGACATCTTTTCCGGATGCCCCCCTGGACGCCTCGCTGGAGAGGTGTTCCGGGCACGTCCCATTGGGAGGAGGCCCGGGGAAGACCCAGGACACACTGGAGGGACTACATCTCTCGGCTGGTTTGGGAACGCCTTGGGTTCCCCCGGAGGAGCTGGGGAGGTGTGTGTGGATCGGGAGGTCTGGGCGGCTTTGCTTGAGCTGCTGCCCCCGTGACCCAACTCCAGATAAGCGGAAGAAAATGGATGGATGGATGGATAATTGTTAAAACCAAAGTATTTGCATCTATTTGGACAGCATGATGGAACACTCTGATTTATTGTTTGGCATCAACATACACAAAATCACATACACAAACACATAAGATTTTTACATAACCTTAAATGCAACGTGAGCAGACACCCGCTAATACCCGCCTACTTCACCTCACTTTGCAGCCAATCACATAGACAATGATTCATGAGAGGCTAAGTAAGGACCATCCACATGGGGCTGGCTTAGGCACAGAAATAAAAGTTACAGTAGAAAGGAGATCTGGGCTCTTTGTTCTAGGTGTTTGCATGTGATCTAATTCAGAGACCCCAGTGCTGTTAGATGACTCTCTGTATCAGGGTTTGAACTTCTTCAATACAACATCTAAACTTTGAGGTCCATTTCCTGTCCAATTCTTTTTGAGATCACTCACCACAATAAAAGAACCTAACAAATGGTTCCTCCTGCTTGATACAAGTGTTTCTACTGTACAGTTGTGCATATTATTTATTTGTACAATCAAATCAGTAGTAACTGTCCTTCATTGTGGTTCTCTACATTAATTTAGGGTCCTATTCTAAATCCTTTACAAAAAGTTAACAGCACATACAATGAAAATGAAAAGTGGTTGATTACCTGGCATTTGACCTCAGTGATGAAGGTGAGGGGAAATATACTTTCCTGGAACATCATCTTTACGGTCTTTCATTCTAAACACAAAAGCAATGTTATGCTGTGTCAGGATGAACCCCCTCTTTCAAAATATCACGTAGGTAAAACCAGTGATGTAAAGACCTGCAATACACCTAGTGGTGCAACCTGGACACATCTTCAGTGACTCTCCTGAGATCACTGGGTGTTTCGGGTCTAGTCATACACCCTCACTCGGGCGACCCAGCCGGGGGTGATCAGTCCCCCGACTTGTGTCCAGGTAGCGCACTACGCCACGCCTCCCCACTCCTCAACCAGAGCCACCGTGAAGCCTTCTCAGCTGCTTCCAAGATGTTCTTGGTGGCTCTCCGCCTATGCAGTCCGCAAATCCCAAGGAGTCCAAGGACGCGGTGTAGGGATCTACCTGCAAAGCCCCTGCAGCCCACCTCAATTGGCTCGCAGCGGGCATTCCAACCGTTCCTCCGGCACTCAGCCACAAGCTCTGCATATTTTGCCCTCTTTCTCTCCTGGGCTTCCTCCATTCTGTCCTCCCAGGGAACTGTTAGCTCAAGGAGCACCACCTGCCGCTGGACGTTGACATCAACACCATGTCTGGGCGGAGTGTCATGGCTGCGATGTTGTCCGGGAATCGCAACTGTCTCCCCAGATCGACCAAGAGCTGCCAGTCTCTTGCTGTTGTAAGCAGGCCCCCTTGAGTCTTCTTGGACGGGCTGAGATTTCTCCCCTGCTCGGACAAAAGCAAATGCCCTCTTGGTTGGTTGTTTGTCCCTTGCTGATGTTGATGCCGGTACAGATGGTGTCTGCTATTGCCCGCAGGACCTGGTCATGGCGCCAGCGATACCTCCCATCTCCCAAGGCCTTTGAGCAACAGCTGAGGATGTGTTTCTAAAAGATCCCTTCTTCTGCAATAGCTGGCACACAGGTGAGTCCGTCAGGCCCCAGGTGAACAGGTTAGCAGGGCATCATATACTGATTGGACGAGGAACTTGAAATGATGTGGCTCCGCCTTCCACAGCTCAGTCCATGTGATTTTCCGGCTTGTGACATGCTCCCACTTGGTCCAAGCCCCACTGCTTGCTCATGCCCACCGCTCTGCTGAAGCGAGCCTCTTCCACCTCTGCCCGAACCTCCTCCTGTATGAGCTTCCGCCTTTCCTTCCCTTTAGCTCTGCTGAAGCAAGGCTTCGGGATGCTACCCAGCCCTGCTCGACCTGTGGCCACTGTACCCACCAAGGTACTGTGCCGCAGCCTTGCCTCTGGCTCTCTCCGCTGTCGTCCCAGGCATGCCACTTCTTCCTGTGCGAACCTCCACACCTGACTGAGGATACCTTCCCATCAGCGGAGTCTCTGTAGAGCAGGATTTCTCTGGCCGGGCTACCTTGAGCTCCTCTGTGACACTGCTGAAAGGAAGCTGGAGCTTAATCCCGTGCCCAAACAGCGCAATACTGCTCAACTACTACGTGGCAGGCCGAGACACCTGCGCAGGTGCTGGCTGATCTTCCTCTCAAAGCCCTCCACGGTCATAACTGGAATTTCATACATCAGCAGTGACCAAAGGAGACGAGGCAGGATGTTGTGCTGAGAGATCCAGGCCTTGAACTTCCCGGGAAGCCCAGACTTGTCCACAGCTAAGAGCCACTGGTTGAGGTTGTCGCCGGCTGCTTGGCATGCAGCGTCCTTCAGATTGTCAGTGAAGAGCTTTCCGAGGCTCTTCACTGGTTTTTTGGATGCAGACGGAATAGTGGTGTTTCCCAGACTGAATCGGAAGCAGTCTGTCACCTTCCCTTTCCTCAAGACCAAGGACCTGGATTTCCCAGGCTTGAAACTCATTCTTGCCCAAGTTATGAGTCGATCCAGACCTTGCAGGAGCCATCTGCCTCCAGGCACTGATGTTGTGGTTACAGTGAGATCGTCCATGAATGCTCTTATCGGTGGCTGTCGGGTACCAGATCTAGATAATGGACCTCGGCACTCCACTTCTGCTGACTTCACCAGCATATTCATGGCAAGGGCGAACAGGGACACAGAGATCGTGCAGCCGGGTGATGATGCCTTTTTTCCAGACGATGCCAATCTGATGTTGATGCCCCAGAGGACACCCTCAGACTAAAATGGTCATAATAGTCGAGGATGAGATGACGCACCTTCTCTGGGACATAGTATTTACTCAGGGATAATTCCACCAGCTTATGTGGAATCGAACCGTAAGCATTGGCAAGGTCCAGCCAAAGTACTGCCAGATCACCCCTGCTCTCTCTTGCTTCATGGATCAGCTGAATCACTACGCCAGTGTGCTCGATACACCCCGGGACTCCTGGGACTCCTCCTTTCTGCACAGAGGTATCGATGTAGGAGTTCTTCAGCAGAAATCTCATGAGGCGGTTGGAAACGATCTTGAAGAAGGCCTCTGCGCTGAGAAGGGAGATTGAGCTGAACTGCTTGATGTCCTTCGCATTCTCCTCCTTGGGGACCCATACTCCCTCTGCATACTTCCACTGCTGGGGTACCTTCCCTCTTTTCCAGATAACTCTGAAGATCTTCCACAGGCACTTCAGCAGGCGGGGGCACTGTTTGAAGACCTTGTACGGGACCCCACTTGGACCCGGTGCTGATGCCGCTCTGGAAGCTTTGATGACCTCTTTTGACTTCCTTCAGAGTGGGTGCGCTGATGTCAAACAGGGTGCTGGGTTCACGAGGGCATACAAGGGCTTCACAGTAGCCGAGGTCTTGGTCTCTCACGCTGTCGCTGTAAGTATTACTTATGTGGCGGTTGATGTCTTCCTTCGGACATGAGAGCTGACCACTGCGTTTCTCTCCCAGCAGCTTCTTTGCAAAACAAATGGATTTGCGATGAAGGCACTGTGCTTGCGAGCCCTCTCCTTGCCCCGCCTCCTGTGCCCCTCGGCCCACGGAGGGTGAGTAGCTTCTCCCTCACCACACCCCTCATTCTGCCAAGGCTTCCTTCTCATCATTAGCCTTCTTGAACTGACTCCTTATATCCTCAGCTCCTTTCTGAGTTGAGAGATTTCTTCTCACGCCAGTTTGGAATTGGTGCTGTTGTAGTCTTGGTGGCACGATGTTCCTTAATGCCAAACCTGTCTGATGCGATGCATATTATGAGTGTGCTCATTGTCCTGAGCCTCTGCTCCACATCACCCTTTGCTGTTGCTTCAAGGGCTGAATCAACATCTACATCAAACCGCTGCCACTCTGACTCCTTGTTGGCAGCGGGCCACAAAATCCGACGCTGTTCTGATGGTCTGCTTTGGGGTGACGCCGTTAGTGCGCGGAGGCTCTGGGCACTGTGGGGTGTCTCCGGGCCTGGATCCTCCTCTGTCTCACCAGATGCCGTACTGGGTACTAGCACTGTGCGTTGCACCACAGGGTTCCTTAGGCAGCGCATCTTGGTCTGATGTATCTTTAGACCTGCTTGCTCATCATATCATGTAGGTAAAACCAGTGATGTAAGAGCACTAATTGTTTGTTATCCATGGTGTTTAACTATAGAACTCTCTAACCTGTGCAGTTGTTCAATATTTTTATCAACTCATATTTTTCTTTCATCATGAGTAATTTGGTGTTTTCCTTTGTTACCTTGCTGAGCTTAAATTGAGCGTCATGCGTTTTGCACTTGTCAAACTGCAAGTTCCAGTTTCCTTTGAAGTAAATGGCATTGACCAACACCAGTTTCGTCATCGCACTCAACATCCCCTCAGTCAGTAGATCCTTGATCTTTTCTGGTGAACAGCATTGACATATGGCACCATTGACAACAATCATCACAAAATACAAAATGACTACAAAAAATATGAACACGACCATCAGAAAACAACCTTCATGTGCAAATGTTCTGCTCGTCTTCTACAAGTCTGTCATAGAGCTAACAGGCAGTCAGCCATACACCCACAGTCAATTCACCATTTAACCGAATTTGCATCTTTTTTGTGTGGGACAAACCAGAGTAGAATAACATGTGCAAACAGGGAGAATATACAGACACTATCCAAAAACTCTTGTTGGAATTAAGATACTCTCTTGATGTTTCACTTTATACTCATATTTTGTCTCTGCTTTTGTCATGTTTATGGTTTGTGTGTCCATGAATTTGTAAGTCATTGGGCATGGAGTAAGTGACACCATGGCATGTGGTCCAGCAGTTCCTGAAGCACTCTGCCATACAGTGCCATCGGGCAGAATATTGGATGCTGACAAACCTGTGCCAATTCAACATGCAGATCCACCTTAGATTTGCTGTGGCGACCCCAAGTGCAAACAAGGGAGCAGCCGAAGGGACTTTTTTTTTATATATTACACACACACACACACACACACACACACACACACACACACACACACACACACACACAGTTGTATGTAAACATTTGGGCACCCTGATGATTTCGATGATTTTCCTTTATAAATCATTGGCTATTTGGATTAGCAATTTCAGTTAAAGATATCATATAGCAGACGAACACACTGATACTTGAGAAGTGACATGAAGTTTACAGGATTTCCAGAAAGTGTGCAATAATTCTTTAAACAAAATTAGGCAGGTGCATAAATTTGGGAACCCCAATAGAAAAAAATAATCAATATTTAGTAGATCCTCCTTTTGCAGAAATAACAGCCTCTAAATGTTTGCTATAGCTTCCAGTGAGAGTCTGGATTCTGGTAGAAGGTATGAGGTCTGTCCAAAAAGTAACGGACCTTTTTATTTTTTTCAAAAACTATATGCCATTTGCAAAATTCAGATGGCTTTTGGTGAAGATTCTATCGGTGTCACACAGATTAAGGACCATTACAACCGGATTAAAGACGGCCCACAGCGGCGGAGGGTGCGCTGCGCTCCGAGCGGCCATCGACAGGCTGAAACGACCAGATCATTTCCAAAGTGAAGGCTGTGTTGTAACATGCCCAGCTCGTCAACCATTTGGAATTCAGACGGCTTTCGGTGGATTTTCAGTCGTGTGACTATCCGAGAAATTGTGGATAAGCTGGACATGTCAGGGCATGTCCTGTGAGGCTTCATCACGGAGGCGCTGTTGCTGCACCATCAGCTTTGTGCCGATGAATTTCGCCACCACTCTTTTCATGGCAAAATCTTCTTTCACAGTGGAATGTGCCGAAAAAGTGCTGATGTCCACCTCTTCTGCAATTTCTTGGATAGTCACACGACGGTCCGACATCACCACAACGTTCACTTTGGAAATGATCCGGTCGTTCAGCATGTTGATCCCGATCGGAGCGCGGCTCGCTCTCCACCGTTGTGCGGACTTTAAACCGGTTGTACCGCTCCTTAATCTGTGTGATGCCCAGAGGATCGTCACCGAAAGCCATCTGAATAATCCGAATGGTTTCCACCTGGCTATTGCCCAGTTTGTGGCAAAATTGATGACGTCGCGCTGCTCCAGTTGTTCCGCCATTTCCTTGCAAAGAAAAAACGCCGAGCGACTCCACCCATCCTCACACAAAGGCTGCTTACAAGCAAATGACGCAACCGACAGGCGTGAAAAAAATCAACGCATGCGCACGAAGGTTCAAGGTTGGCTCATGCAAGCACACGTGATTCAAATGCATCAGGTTTTTGAAAAAAATAAAAAGGTCGGATACTTTTCTAACAGACCTCGTATTATATGTCATATAAATGATATGGAGAAATAACTGAAATTGTTGAAAAAAAGATTAGAAAATGATTTATTTTTCTGTGTCGATCTGTATTCTATAGTGACTTCAGCTTTACTGCCTGAGTGGTTTGTCATGTTAAATATCGCACCATTCGTTTAGTGATTCAATTAGAAGTCTCACTTTTCATAAGTCATTTTTTCCATCCTGAGATATTCTGTCAGAGCATACTTTTTGTCTCAGTTTGGTGGGTCACATGACAGTCGCTTTGACACTGTATATTCTACTAATACGAGGTCTGTTAGAAAACTATCCGACCTTTTTATTTTTGCAAAAACTATATGGATTTGAATCATGTGCGCTTGCATCAGCCAAGCTTGAACCTTCGTGCGCATGCGTGAGTTTTTCACGCCTGTCGGTTGCGTCATTCGCTTGTGAGCAGGCTTTGAGTGAGCAGTGGTCCACCCCCCTCGTCGGATTTTCATTGCGAGGAAAATGTCTGAACGATTTGGAGCTTTGCTGCATCAAATTTTTCCAGAAACTGTGAGAGACAGCCAGGTGGAAACCATTCGGAAGATTCAGACGGCTTTCAGGGACGATTCTATGGGGATTAAGATTAAGGAGTGTTACAACCGGTTTAAAGATGGCACACAATGATGGAGGGCGCGCCGCGCTCCGAGCGGCAATCGACAGGTTGAAATGACCAGATCATTTCCAACTGAATGCTGTGTTGATCCGGGATGTCATCTGACTACCAGAGAAATGGCAGAAGATGTGCACATAGCACTTTTTCGCCACATTCCACTGTTACAGGACTTTTTGTCATGAAAAGACGTCCGGATGAATTTGCGCGTCGGGACGGAGCCGCTAATGGCGTGGGACAAAAAGCAACGCCGTGATGAAGCCTCACAGGACATGTTGTGGCATATCCAGCTCGTCCACAGTTTCTCGGATAGTCACACGACTGAAAAGCCACCGAAAGCCGTCTGAATATTCCAAATGGTGCAAGAGCTGGGTATGTTACAACATGTCCTGCAAGACAAACACGGAGGTGCTTTTGTCCCGCGCCATTAGCGGCGCCGTGGCAAATTCCTCCGCTCTTCTTTCCATGACAAAAACTCCTGTAACAGTGGAATGTGGCAAAAAAGTGCTATGTGCACATCTTCTGCCATTTCTCTGGTAGTCAGACGACGTCCCGGATCAACACAGCCTTCACTTTGGAAATGATCTGGTCGTTGCAGCCTGTCAATCGCCGCTCGGAGCGTGGCGTGCTCTCCGCCATTGTGCGCCGTCTTTAAACCGGTTGTAACACTCCTTAATCTATGTGATCCCCATAGAATCGTCCCTGAAAGCCGTGTGAATCTTCAGAATGGTTTCCACCTGGCTGTCTCTCACAGTTTCTGGAAAAATTTGATGCGGCAAAGCTCCAAATCGTTCAGACATTTTCCCTCGCAATGAAAATCCGATGAGGGGGGTGCACCACTGCTCTCAAAGCCTGCTCACAGGCGAATGACGCAACCGACAGGCGTGAAAAAACTCACGCATGCGCACGGAGGTTCAAGCTTGGCTGATGCAAGCGCACATGATTCAAATCCATATACTTGTAGTTTTTGCAAAAATAAAAAGGTCGGATAGTTTTCTAACAGACCTCGTATAAGAATATACATGAATGAGATTAATTTCTCTGTGATATACTCTGTGTAAACAGTGTGGTGTTTTCAGATTACTTTGAACTTGGTCCAGAAATTACTTTCACAGTGGCTGCCATGGCTGTTTCATTTATTTATTTTTATTTTGCTATTTTTGTGGAGAAGCTCTCTGTAAAAGCAGGGCCACAGGTGGGTTAAGAGCAGTCTTTAATATTAATACTTTCACCCCTGATTATTTCCCATCTTTAATTGCATAATGACATTAATTTAGGATCAGAGGAATATCTTGTGTCATTGCAGATATAGTGTGTTTGACAAACTGATGGTATTATTTCTGTCTGGACTGGGGTAAACGAATTCATTTGTTTTTGTATTTGTATTTGTTTTGACAAATAGTGGCTGTACAAGTGTGGGACTGAGTTTGAATAAATGTAACAGCACAGTAAGAGCACACAAAAAGCAAATTTATCCAGAAACACTCTTTAAACATTGATCATGTCCACATTGATTTCTATTTATGTCTGGTTGTTAGACGCTAACCAAGATGGCGGTGCTCTGGCAACAGTGATGTATCCTGGGGGTCATCAAGTGTTTCAGGTCTCACAACATCAGACAACCTCGCCCAGGCAACCAAGCCAGGGTTGATCAGGCCCCAACTAGTGTCCCAGCAGCAACCCACAGATCAGCCCTCTTCAACCATAGCCACCTGGTGGCTTTCTCTGCAGCCTTGCTTGTGGCATGAATGGCCTTCTTCTTGGCTGCTCCTGTGATGCCCAGCTGACTGAAAACTTTGCAGAGCGAGCATCCTGCAGATCCTCTACAGCCAACTTCTATAGGTTCGTAGTAGGTCCTCCAGCCTTGGTTCCTGCACTGGTCCACCAGTTCATGATACTTGGACCGTTTCCTTTTGTTTGCTTCCTCTATGCGTTCCTCCCAAGGCATTGTGAGTTCCACCATGATAAGATGTTTTGAAGCTTCGGAGGTGATGACCAAGTCTGGTCGTACCGATGTTATGGCAATGTGCTGTGGGAACTTCAACTGCTTTCCAAGTTCAGCTTGCAGCTGCCAGTTAGAAGCTGTGTGGAGGAGGCCTGTTGTTGTTTTTGCCTGTGCCTGCGGTTTTTCTCCTGCTCTGATGAAGGTGACTTCCTTCCTCTTACAGTGGTGCTGCCCACAAGTGTTAATAGCTGAGGCTAGGCTCTCAGCAATTGATTTGAGCACCTGGTCATGACACCACCGGTAATGACCATCTGCCAGGGCTTTGGGGCAGCTGCTGAGAATATGCTCTAATGAGCCTCTTCCAGTGCAGAGTGGGCAGGAAGGTGTTTTGTTCTCCCCCCAGGCATGAAGGTCCGCTGGGCTTGGCAGGGCATCGTAGACTGTGTGTCTGTGAAGGTGTGTGTATTTTAGTAGCCCTGCGGTTCCTAGTGTATGAAGTGGGCTTGGTGTTACCTTTCTCTAACAAGCCAAATCTCTCTGAGGCATAGCTGTTGGAGGATTCTTAGGCCACGTTGGTTCTTGCACAGCTTTCCGCAAATGCATGTTATACTCGTTGTCAGTTCATTTGCATAGGTCCTTAACCTTTGGGCCATATATATATATATATATATATATATATATATATATATATATATATATATATATATATATATATATATATATATATATATATATAATATAAGAAATACTGAATGTCTGCAGGGCTAAGTACTTACAAGTGTCATTCTCAAAAGATTTCGGTTCAGGCTGCTTGCTGTGTAGTGACCAGAGTAGCCTAGGTTTCAACAGGGGCTTTTTGCAACCAGTGTCAATTTTCACAAAGTGTTTATTTAGTTGTTTGGTTTTTGCTGTTGTTGTTGTTTTATTGTTAAATGTCAGGTCAGGCTCATCGTTGACTCTGCGACTGGTAAAACTGTAATGCAGTACAAAATGCCACATGGACACACAGTCAGCATCTAGACTGGCACCCCTACTACTGCTTGTGCTGATGATTAGGTGACATGACACCCAGGAGGACCAAAGACAAGACCTGTCAACAGGTAGATGCTTTATGTCTGTCTGTCTATCTATCTGTGTTTCTGCTCTCAATAGGAGTAATTCTGCAGCTGCCTTTCATATGAAAGTAGCTCGCATTGTGAAGGGAATGAGGGAAAGTCATTTTGGATATATATATAAGAGAGAGAGTTAGAGAGAGGCCATTTGGAGCCTCAGCTACCGACAAGAAGAAACCATAAGACAGTAACAAGGGTCTGGTCTTTGGAGGATGGCGGCTGGTGCAGTGCTGAGGGGTCATCCACTACAGGGTGGAGCTGAGGTCAAAATCTGTGGTGACTTATTCCACCTGTGGCCACCTGGATCATCCTTTGACTCAGTAAGGATGACCATCTTCCACTGCTCTCAGTAGAGCTTAGTAAACTCCACATTGGAGTGGGTCCACTGTCTAAAGTTTGAAAACTTGGAAGTGGCCAGAGCTCTGTGGATGGATACACCTACACTTAGTCTGGTCACCCCAGGAGCTGACATACAGAGAGAGTGGCAGGAGTTCTGGGAGACCAGCTTTTTCAAATGGTGCTGGGGGTTACCTCAATGACCATATTTTGTGGCTCAGTCGCTTTTGGTCATAGGTCATTTCAGTGCAACTACTGGTACCAACAGGGCTGGCAATAAGGACTGCATTGGTCTACGTGGATCTGGTTACCGTTGTAAAAATCGATCAATGCTCCTTGACTTTGCAAAAAGTTGGGGCCTCTCAGTATACTTTTTGATAACTCCATTTAAAATCTATTCCCATAAAAAATGTCAACATTAAAAATATAACGCAATGCTAAAATACACCCGGCCGTATGAGCATAAAAATGGGAAACAATGTCACCTTTTGACCTCTTAAAATAGGTCAAGGTTAGCCATCTTTGAACTTGTCCAAGGTCTGTGTCCCAAAAATGTTGCCTGTGAATTTGAAGACCCTGGTAGTAATAGGACTGGACTTATGCTGAGCATGAACGGACGGGCGCAAAGTCTTCGTGATACCCGATGGTCATATTTTGGCCTTGGGAAATGAAAACTGGACTGTTTTACGTTTTAGAAAACCTAAATGTTGCTATTTAGACAATACACTGTGGACAAGTGGAGTGTCCCCCCAACAGATGACACAAGCCAACAACCAACCAACCAACCAACCAACCAACAGCCACAACAATGTGATGTTCGAACAAATGAAGATCAAAACTTCTGTAGTACAATTGGGTGCCTGGAGGAAAATATGGGTTATTCATGTGTGGTGGTTCACCGTTTGTCTTCTCCTCCACCCAGCTGTTGATTTTAAGTACAGCGTCTGTCACATTGTTTTTGAAGTCCACAGTATCCAGGCCAGCATCATAGTACTTCTTAGTGTTGCTTATGTAATCCTGAAAGAAAGGGGACCACATTTAGGAATTCAAATTATACTAAAAAATAAATACTTAGATCAATTTATTCAATAAATGGAGACAAAAACAATACTGCCACAGTGGAAGGACAGGATTACTTTGAAAAGTGTGTTATGTGTCACATAACACACTTTTCACACTTTGTGTTTTAAATTATCATTTAAAAATTATGATTATGATTGGATTTAATGCAAAGCTGAAGAATGAAACATACTATATTGAGAATTCTGACTCAAAGCTTCAAAATGCTCGAGTCCCTGTTGTTAAAGAAAGAGTGGAAAAATATCCCTATCAAGATCATCTTTAAGGTCTATTTGACTGTTCCCAGTAACAAAACGCAAAGAATGTTCTATTGTTCTTCTGGAGGTCTGCTGTTGTTCCTGAATGTTTTGCAGAGGAATTCATTCACTTTTTTCTATGTGGTTAGGAGGTTGTTTACTGTGTGCAGCACTTTGGGTTATATTTACCTGTATGAAAAGTGCTGATAAAGTCTGATTGATTGACTGATTGACTGATTCTTGAGATGGAATCTCAACATCCTCTCACTTGAAACAAGAACAAAAAAAACACAAGAATGATATGTCGTGGATACTTAGTGGCAGCTGCTCATTGGATGAAATGGCTGAATCAATTTTCATGAAATAAAAAGAACATTGATAGACTTTGGGTTTTGTCTTTCCTTTTCCTTGTGTTTCTTGTTGCTTTCCCTCCCTGGTATGTCATGTTTGTCTCAGTCTGTCTCTGTGTTGCTGGACATGGCTTCCCTCCTCCGGCCCGCCCATCTGATCCTCTGCAGCTGCTGAGGCTACTCAGCAGCAACCTATCTTCAGTCAATCCACTGCAGTATTTAACCGCGGCTCAGACATCCAGATGCTGACAGATCTTTCAGTCTCCATTGTGGTACAGACATATTGGCCTTATTTCTAAGAATTTTCATGGTTTGTATTTTTTGTGTCATTTCCCTGGATGTCTGTTGACCTGTATTCTCTGTGCCTCAGATCCTCCACGCCTGATTCACCAGAATCCTAGTTGCCATCTGCCTTGCTTCAGTATTCAAATTGCTGACTGTGTTCATCACCAACTGCAATGCACACATGGGCTCCCGTTTTTTGTTCTTGGAGATTTTAACCACTGCAAACTGGAAATGTCTCTTCTCGGCTTTGAACAGTATGTCAAGTGTGGCACTCGAGATAAGGTTTTAGACAAGTGCTATGGAAATCAAAAAATGCATATAGTTCTTCTTGAATGAAGCCTCCTCTCTCAAACTCTGATCATAATACAGTCCACCTCATCCCTACATGCAAGACTGTGTTCAAGAGCAGCAAACCTTAGACAAAGACAGTGTGTGCATGGACACAGGATTGTAGAGATACTCAAGGGTTCATTCCTCTGCACAAACTGGGACATTTTTCATGATATGAATGTAGAGTAGTGTTCAGAATAATAGTAGTGCTTTGTGACTAAAAAGATTAATCCAGGTTTTGAGTATATTCTTATTGTTACATGGGAAACAAGGTACCAGTAGATTCAGTAAATTCTCACAAATCCAGCAAAACCAAGCATTCATGATATGCACACTCTTAAGGCTATGAAAATGGGTTATTAGTAAAAAAAAAAAAAGTAGAAAAGGGAGTGTTCACAATAATTGTAGTGTGGCATTCAGTCAGTGAGTTCGTCAATTTTGTGGAACAAACAGGTGTGAATCAGGTGTCCCCTATTCATGGATGAAGCCAGCACCTGTTGAACATGCTTTTCTCTTTGAAAGCCTGAGGAAAATGGGATGTTCAAGACATTGTTCAGAACACCTTAGTTTGATTAAAAAGTTGATTGGAGAGGGGAAAACTTATACGCAAGTGCAAAAAAATTATAGGCTGTTCATTTACAATGATCTCTAATGCTTTAAAATGGACAAAAATAAAAAACTAGAGATGTGTGGAAGAAAACGGAAAACAACCATCAAAATGGATAGAAGATAACCAGAATGGCAAAGGCTCACCCATTGATCAGCTCCAGGATGATCAAAGACAGTCTGGAGTTACCTGTAAGTGCTGTGACAGTTAGAAGACGCCTGTGTGAAGCTAATTTATTTGCAAAAATCCCCCGCAAAGTCCCTCTGTTAAATAAAAGACATGTGCAGAAGAGGTTACAATTTGCCAAAGAACACATCAACTGGGCTAAAGAGAAATGGAGGAATATTTTGTGGACTGATGAGAGTAAAATTGTTCTTTTTGGGTCCAAGGGCCGCAGACAGTTTGTGAGACAACCCCCAAACTCTGAATTCAAGCCACAGTTCACAGTGAAGACAGTGAAGCATGGTAGTGCAAGCATCATGATATGGGCATGTTTCTCCTACTATGGTATTGGGCCTATATATCACATACCAGGTATCATGGATCAGTTTGGATATGTCAAAATACTTGAAGAGGTCATGTTGCCTTATGCTAAATAGGACATGCCCTTGAAATGGGTGTTTCAACAAAACAATGACCACAAGCACACTAGTAAACGAGCAAAATCTTGGTTCCAAACCAACAAATTAATGCCTCAGATGTGAAGAAATCATGAAAAACTGTGGTTATACAACTAAATACTAGTTTAGTGATTCACAGGATTGCTAAAAAAGCAGTTTGAACATAAGTTTTGAGGTTGTAGCATCAACAGCAGATGCTACTATTATTGTGAACACCCCCTTTTCTACTTTTTTTTACTAATAGCCCAATTTCATAGCCTTAAGAGTGTGCATATCAAGAATGCTTGGAACTGTGGAGGAGGAGAAGTCATTAACCATCACCCTGAAAGTCCTGTTGGTCAAATAAGACTGAAACCACTCCAAGACAGTCCCCCGGAGGCCAACCTGCTGGGACAGACATGTGAGGAGGATTGAGTGGTCCACAGTATCAAACGCAGCTGTTAGATCCAACATCACCAGCAGCACAGGTTTTTTTTTTTTAGAGTCCAACGATAAAAGAATGTCATTTTGTACTTTTAAAAAAGCTGACTCAGTGCTATGTCGAGATCTAAAACCCGACTGAAATTTATCTAAAACAGAGTTGTGTTCTAAAAACAATTGCAACTGATTAAAAACAACTTTTTCTAAAACCTTAGATAAAAACGATAAGTTTGATAATGGTCCAAAATTAGATAAAACTGAGGGATCTAGGTTGGGCTTTTTAAGAAGAGGCCTAACTACAGCATGTTTAAAATGAGCTGGAACTGTCCCAGAGCTGAGGCAGGTATTGATAAAAGAGAGCAAGCTCGGACCCACAGTGTTAAAAACCTCTTTAAAAACCTTTCCTGGAATAGTGTCCAATGAGCAGTAACTGCGTTTAATGCTCTGGACAACCTCAGTGAGGAGTGTCAGAGTAACTGGCTCAAAACTACTAAAAACAGCAGATGGTTCAGGTGGAGCGTAAAGGCTATTAAAAACCATGTTACAGTTTAAAATATTCTGTCTGACAGTGGCTACTTTCTCTATAAAAAACTTGAGAAATTTTCACATGTAGCCTGCGAAATGTCAGACAATATGGTGGGTGGGTTTAAAACTGACTTGATTGTGTCAAATAACACTCTCGGACAGTTAGAACTACTGGCTATAATTAGGGTTGCCAACTCTGAAAAATAAATAAGGGACACCTCACCGCCAGGGCCGACCGACCATTGCCTTCACCCTTCCCAGCGTCTGTGTGAAATGATTTTTAACCATTTGACTGTTGACTTGACCCTGAATTTAAGTAGATGCATACATGCATTTGTTCTGATATGAACACGTGGAAAACAAATTATTATTTAGCAATTTATTTTTAGTGCAAAATAAATTTTCACTCACAATTTCAATATGAGCATTCTGTCCTGCTTCAAAGCATAAAATAAAAAAAAATATTAAAAATAAATCTCTCTGTAGTGCTGTTGCTTAACTTAAAATTGTATAAATTAACAAAAAAAACAACTGAAAATTTGCATCATCCAAAACAATGTAACAGTGCAAAACAATGTAACAGTGCACATTTACACATTTAGTGTAATAAAAAGTGCAAAAAATAAAGTCTGAAAAGTAAACAATACTTACAATACTTATAGCTGTTGTCGCGCACCTTTTCCACCCAGCCATTTTCCTTTTCTCATTCCCCCCTGTAGTTCTGCATTCTTTTTTTTTTTGTTTTTTTTTAGGAGTAGTAACGACGTTACAGACATTGCTGTCCGTAGGCATATCTGCAGTGCCAGTGTCTGCGTCTGCATCGATATCAGCCATGCTGCTTTGTTATTGTCGTCCAGCGACCGTCGTCGGCTCATGACGTCGGTATCTTCTTGCAAGCAGATGTCCCTCAACCAATGAAATAAGAGTGATTCTGTATCGTCAACTCGTGTCTGTCAGCTCATTGGTGAAAAGCAGGAGAGAGGCTGGGATCAAATTTACTGTAAGTTTCCATATAAAGCGCCAGTCAATTCCATTGACATTTTACAGACTTTTTGATTCTCACAGAAATACGGGACAAACTGCGTCCCGTTTCAGGTCAATACGGAACGCACACTTTTATTTCCAAATAAGGGACGATTCCGTTTTTCAAGGGACGGTTGGCAACCCTAGCTATAATACTTGACAGACATTGGGTTTTTGCCTCCTTCACAGCATTCTGATACTCTGTAAGGCTATCCCATAGCATTTCTAAGAACACCTGAAGCCTGTCCTTTCTCCATCTCCTCAGCCTGTCTACAGTGACGGCGTAAGGCACGGGTGGTGTCATTGAGCCAGGGGTCTGGTGGACCTGGATTTAAAAGGTGCCACAGTATCTAAAATATCAGAGCATGTGGTATTAAATATGAGATGAACTCATCTGGACTAAGGGAGGAGGCCACATCCTCTGTGCAATAAAGTGCAGTGTCTCTAAAAGCAGCCTCAAAGTCCCCTACAGTTGAGGGGGTGATGGTGTGGCGGGAACGGGCTGGTATGGAGGGCCTGGGGATATTGACAGGAGCTGTAAACTCAAAATAACAGGAAGGTGATCTGAGATAGGAGCAACTGCTGTATTACTAAGAGCCAGGGAAAGTCCATGTGAAATGACTAAGTCTAGTGTATGACCGAATTGATGTGGGAGCCATGCACTGATTGTAATAGACCAAAAGAGTCCAAGAGGCTTTTGAAGTCATTGCCCAACTGATTTGAGGCACAACAAACATGTATGTTAAAGTCCCCACAGATGAGTATATTGTCATATTTAGGCACTATATCTGATAAAAACTCTGAAAAGTCAGTCATAAAATCCTTATTTTTAGGGGGGCGGTATATGACGACGCAAAGCACAGGAGAGGCAAAGTTAATTATGATTGTAATTCAAAACTAGAATAGTGCTCGCGGAGGGCAGTGCTATTCCAGCCGGATCTCGCCGCCGCTGCGGAAGGCGACTGCATAGGCAGCTGCGCTCCGACGCCCCTGTCTTATTGACAGTAGTGCGGTTGAAGCGGACTCTCCTCTGTTGGGATGATCGAACACCAAGCGCGTGCCTCCCCGCGAAGCAGATTTATCACATAAGCTACTTTGCTAGCATCAGTCGCGTACATCACGGGACGCTGTGCGAAGACGAGCGAACACTGCATCAGAAAGTCCGCGCACGTCTCCACACAGCCTCCGTACGGCTCTGGAGGGCTTATGTATGCTTCTGGGGACGGAGGAAGGGACCGTTGAACGACCAGTGGAACGTCACTTTCGCGCGCAGGGTCCTCGGGAGGGAAAGCCGCAGCGGCGCCCGAAGGGCGCGCCTCCACTTGTGCGGCGAGAGCCTCCACCCTGCGGTTTAGGAGAACGTACTGCTCGGTCATTAAATCGATCCGAGAGGTGAAAGCGGGGGGATCCGCTGCAACTCACCGAGTACCCCTCCCGGAGCCTCCGCCGCGCCTTGGTCTTCCATTGGCCGTTCAACAGCCGGTTGACGCCCCTCGGGGTCCATGACGCTGGCCGAGATATCCTGTTGTGAAAGTGTTGGAACACGGACCCACAACAGGGGGCGCAATGAACGGACAATGGAGAAGGTAAATAACAAGATTTACTTCTGTGAAACAGGCACAATTAATATAACAAACACAATTTGGGGTCGAATCCGCTGGTGTCGTGTGGGCAGGCTCGAAGGTAGGAGACGTCCGTCTCAGTCGAACCGGAACCACCCAGATCTCCTCTGCCACCGAACCCTGGAAATACTGGAACCGCCAAGTCCCGAATTCCCAGGTGGCCACTGCCTCCGCTCGTCGGATCCGGTACTGCTGGCAGGAGAGAGCGACAACACACAGGCGTGGATGACCGCACCCAGTAACGGAGAGGGGAGAAGCCGCCTCCACCTCTTGTCAAAGAACAGCAGGAAGGTGAGTACTTATCCAAAACAGTGAAGCTATCTGTAGTCACCAGTCCTGAAAAGGTTTTAGGTTTAGCTGGTTAATATATAAATGCAGAGAATACTACCTTAGTCTTAGGCGATATCTCGGCACTGAGGTGGAGACGCCGTCCTCCTGATATACCTCTGTGCTGAGTGGAACAGCTGTGTCTGGTGATGGGTGACAGCTGTCACCCAGGCTACTCCCATGATGCGGCAGCGCCCTCTGGTGCCTGGAGCCCGCACTCCAGGCAGGGTGCCCTCTGGTGGTGGTGGGCCAGCAGTACCTCCTCTTCAGCGGCCCACACAACAGTATCCCCATAAGCAATAGGGAAAGAGAAGTGATCCATAGCTGATACTGATCAGATAAACATTTGTCAATATGTGACAAGTAAATTGCCCATAAGGGCAAGGGACACAACTGTAAGTTGATTTTTGACTGTCAGTCCATCTTATTTTTTGCCAAAAGTTAACTTCTCAAATGAATAGCCAGTCGAGACCTTCCTACACATTTAGCCAGCTTTTGTCGCCATCTAGCGGGTGATGTGAGCATTTCAGGGCTTCTGTACATTTCCTACTTGAAACCCAAATTCAGTAAAAAAAAAAAAAAAAAAAAGGCAGTTATAAATGTCAGAAATGCATGATTTTTTGGCAGGCGGCTCTTTGACCTGCCAGTATTAATGTATAAATATTCAGACAGTTTTTACAGTGTTACAGTTCTAGAATGCAGAAGGTTTTGCTGATGGACAAAAGAAGAGTCATTTCTCTTGCAAGCACAACTTACAATTGTGAATAAAAGCAATGTCACTGTAACATCAATAAATCACAAGAAATGACATCATATAGTCGAAAAATGCATTTAATGTGTGAGTGGCATAATGTCACCTCTCAATTATCATCCATTAGTGTTTACTTTTTGTTTAATTGTTTTCAACTATGCCCTGCCAGTGTACGATGAATCTGACTTCTGCACTGTATGAATGCCAGAAATACACTGCCCTCAACGTGACACCAGGTTTGTATAGTCTCTGGTGCAAAAGCTTTCCACTGCGCTGTGATAGCCCCAAGTCTGACCACACCAGACAAACACACCCATGAGTGCACAAATGAGTGCAAATCCACTGGCTATTTAAAGAAAAGAAAAGGAAAGTAGCAATGGCACTTGCACTGACTGTACAACTATTGCATCGGCAATTTGATGCACCCCACCCAGTCACCTGACATTTCTAGTTCTGCTGCGTTCCTTCACCCTAGATCACCTCTTCTCACTGCCAGTCTTGTCTAGTTTTTACAGCTTCGTCTTCTGGCTAAGTTAAAGCACTTCCTCAGTAGACGTGATCTTCAGACGGCCATTCATGCTTTCATTAGCTCTACACTCGATTATTGTAATGTGCTTTATGCTGGCATTAACCAGTCTTCTCTTGCATGTCTCCAATTGGTGCAGAATACTCCTGCAAACACTTTTAGAAGTGAGCATATTACACCTGTCCTGTACTCACTCCACTGGCTTCCAGTTCATTTTAGAATTGAGTTTAAGATTTTAATGTTTGTTTTTAAAGCTATTTATGGCCTTCCACCTCCTTACCTGTCTGAAATTTTAACTTTGCGCACTTACAGTAGGACATTATGGGCATCTGGCCACCTTTACTTAGATGTTGCGGGATGAAAAATATAAATTCTGGGGTGATTGTGCTTTGGCGGTACCTGGCCCCAGACTGTGTAACAAGCTACCTCTCAACTTCCACACTATTCCTGGCCTTGCACTTTTTAAATCTAAGTTAAATACTTATTTAAGTTGGCTTTTAACACCGAGTGGGGAGGTGACATGTTCTGTTTTTCTTTGCTGTTTTAAATTTTATTGTATGTGTGTTTTATTTTTGTGAATCTGTGTTTTTACTGTTAAGCACTTTGGACACCATCTGGTGCTGTAAAGTGCTTTATAGATAAATGCTGATTAACTGAGTTCCTATAGGCAGAATGGCTTAATCCTATCAATGCATAAAGCTTTTATTTTTACAGTTGGAAACAGTCCATCAACATCTGTTTGAATTTGATGTTTTCATCACCATAGTACAACCCCAGTTCCAGTGAAGTTGGGACATTGCGTAAAATGTAAATAAAAACAGAATACAATGACTTGCAAATCCTCTTCAACCTATATTCAATTGAATACACCACAAAGACAAGATATTTAACGAACAAAAAAGAAGAGTTCACCGCCCTTCTGTATAGCACAAACAAGTCTGGTGCAGCCAGATAGGACTGATTTGTAAAAGAGAAAAAAATACCTGGTGCAACACAGAAATGCAACACGTTTTTTTCTCTGTTACAAGACATTTAATGTTCAAACTGATAAACTTTATTGTTTTTGTGCAAATATTTGCTCATTTTGAAATGGATGCCTGCAACACGTTTCAAAAAAGCTGGGACAGTGGTATGTTACCACTGTGTTACATCACCTTTCCTTCTAACAACACTCAATAAGTGTTTGGGAACTGAGGACACTGTTGAAGCTTTGTAGGTGCAATTCTTTCCCATTCTTGCTTGATGTAGAACTTCAGTTGTTCAGCAGTCCGGGTCTCTGTTGTCATATTTTGGCTTCATAATGTGCCAGACATTTTCAATGGGCGACAGATCTGGACTGCAGGCAGGCCAATCTAGTACCCGCACTCTTTTACTATGAGCCACACTGTTGTAACGTGCAGAATGTGGCTTGGTATTGTCTTGCTGAAATAAGCAGGGACGTCCCTGAAAAAGACGTTGCTTAGATGGCAGCATGTGTTGATCCAAAACCTGGATGTACCTTTCACCATTGATGGTGCCTTCACAGATGTGTAAGTTGCCCATGCCATGGGCACTAACACACCCCCATACCATCACAGATGCTGCCTTTTGAACTTTGTGCTGGTAACAATCTGGATGGTCTTTTTCCTCTTTTGTCCAGATGACAAGATGTCCATGATTTCCAAAAACAATTTGAAATGTGGACTCATCAGACCACAGCACACTTTTCCACTTGGCGTCTGTCGATTTCAAATGAGTTCAGGCCCAGAGAAGGCGGCTGTGTTTCTGGATGTTGTTGATGTATGGCTTTCACTTTGCATGGTAGAGTTTTAACTTGCACTTGTAGATGTAGTGACGAACTGTGTTAACTGACAATGGTTTTCTGAAGTGTTCCTGAGCATAGGCCGTAAGATCCTTTACACACTGATGTCGGTTTTTAATGCAGTGCCGCCTGAGGGATTGAAGATCACGGGCATTCAGTGTTGGTTTTTGGCCTTGCCACTTTCGTGTAGAAAGTTCTCCAGATTCTCTGAACCTTCTGATTATATTGTGGACTGTAGATGATGGAATCCCTAAATTCCTTGCAATTGAACATTGAGAAACATTGTTTTTAAACTGTTGGACTATTTTTTCACTCAGTTGTTCACAAAGTGGTGATCCTCATCCCATCTTTGCTTGTGAACGGCTGAGCCTTTTGGGGATGCTTCTTTTATACCCAATCATGACACTCACCTGTTTCCAATTAGATGTTCTTTGAGCATTCATCAACTTTCTCAGTCTTTGTTGCCCCGTCCCAACTTTTTTGAAACGTGTTGCAGGCATTCAATTCAAAATGAGCAAATCTTTGCACAAAACAATAAAGTTTATTAGTTTGAACATTAAATATCTTCTTTATGGTGTATTCAATTGAATATGGGTTGAAGAGTATTTGCAAATCATTGTATTCTGTTTTAATTTACATTTTACACAACATCCCAACTTCACTGTAATTGGGGTTGTATTTTTTTTTTTTACTTTAATCACATCAACAGCTATCATTGCTATTATAATCATTGTTGACATTCTGTGCAATAAACCAAGCAATGAGTTATTTTAAGTAGATGAGTAGATAAGTACTTAAAGAATGTTATGCATTATTACCCTGTGCAACAGTAATTGTGCAAAGTACTGTAATCTGTTGTGTGTGCCAAAATACTTCAGCAATAGGTGAGCAGATTTTCACCAAACATGGTAGAAAATGATCCTTGAGAGTGTTACCAGATAACTTACCTTTTGCAAAAGATTGGTCAAAGGTTAAGAACAAAGATATGTCAAAAAAATTTAGTAATAAAAACCCATTTTCCAGGATGTCTCCACAACAGCAAGGGATAAAGAGGTGACCCAAAGGTTGTATTGATCAGGTAATCATTGGTCATTATGTGGTATGTGGTGTCATGATGACATTTTAGTGATGCCATCAGGGTATAACCATGCCACTCTTATTGATCTGAGGGTGGTTCTAAAACCACATTAATACATTCCCTAGACAGTGGATTAACAGAATATAAGGTTGTTTGTATATGACTTTTTCAGAAATTTTACAAAAGAGGAGGAAATTTCACATCAAATCTCTCTCACATTCCAAATTGATCTTTATGAATTAAAAATTATTTGCCATTAGTCACCATTATGTTGCACATAACAGGGACTTCAGTGGGTAAGGAGATACAAGGGGTGTGTCAGAGTTGTTCGGAGTTGGACCTGGAAAGAGCAACCCAGTTTACACACACACAGAAAATGATCACGCAAGAGACACAATTTCTTTTCATGATCAGGAGAGGACAAACGAGCAGCTCCTTCAGAAAGAACTGTCATCTGCTCTGAAGGCCCCGCCCATTTGCTTCTCCTTTTTATTGAATATAGTTACATACAGCATATAGGAGTGACAATATCACAAAACAATGGAAAGACACAAAGTCTGGTCTCACATTGATATGAAAACTGTTATGGCTTTGAGCCCTCAGTCTCCTAAGCTTCCCCTAATAATGTCCAGTCCTGAACTGGTGTTCCAGTTACAATGCTCTTCCCTCAAGGCTGAACCGTTAATTAATGATGCACATCTGCGCTTAGCAAAAACATAACTCTAGCAAAACAGTCTGCACATTGACTAAGCCAAAGATCATCTGCTCACTTTCGCGTTTGACAGTTTTAATGATCACTTAGACAGTTCAGTGTATATGATTGCTTTGACAGTAAGTAATTATTTAAAGGAATAGTGGTACATGAACTCGCCCACATGCATACATGTATGTATGAAAATAGAGAACAAAATCAAAGACACGATCACAGAGAGTACATCAAAGTAAAGACATTCATATTTGATAATAATATTGAGAATACATATTGATAAATATAGAAAACCCTGTCAGGGTGATTGAAAAGTTTTGAGCCTGACCCAGAAAAAGCAGGGC
This sequence comes from Thalassophryne amazonica, assembly GCF_902500255.1. Taxonomy (NCBI): domain Eukaryota; kingdom Metazoa; phylum Chordata; class Actinopteri; order Batrachoidiformes; family Batrachoididae; genus Thalassophryne; species Thalassophryne amazonica. The sequence continues at coordinate 73,008,005 of NC_047103.1, forward strand.
GTGGTTCAAGATCTTTTGCATTCTGAGAAAGCAAAATTCTGGAGAATATGCGAAGTTTTGATTCATTGCATGCAGTGTTGAAAAATGTTGGTTTCTCAGAATGCAAAAGATGGAGAACCACACACTGCTTTTTCTGGGTCAGGTTCAAAACTTCATTCACACCTTGAAGATTGTCAAATGTAGACCTGGTTTTGATTGCTGGACACACTAGTTACCTCCGCCAAGGAGGTTATGTTTTCGGTCGAGTTTGTTTGTTTGTTTGTCTGTCTGTCTGATTGTCAGCAGGATAACTCAAAAAGTTTTGAACTGATTTTGATGAAATTTTGTGGTTGGAAATGACAAGAGGAACAAGTGATTAAATGTAAGTGGTGATCCGGATCACGATCTGGATCCAGGAATTTTTTAAAGGATTCTTCACCATTGCGGGATAGGGGGAATTTTGACATTCTAGTTTCTAACTCCACAAAAACAAGGCAGAAAGGCTTGAAAACAATTAAGGTGTAACATAGTCAAATGTTCTATCAAACAACAAAGTTTGGTGATGATCGGATCCGGATTCCGGATCTGGTGATCCAGAATATGCAAAAATATAGGGAAAATAGAAAATGTGTCAAGTGTGAGGTGACAAATGAAGCTAGAGATGCACAACTAACACCAAATTGTAGCTGAATCTGTACTGATTCCGTAAGGTGTCATCAGATTTGATGTAGCTTCAAATGTTATGGAGCTAGATCCAGAAGAAAACCGTCATTACCGAAAAATAATTTTTATACAATAACTTTTGGAACTAATAAAAACATAAAGTGATTCCAAGTTCTAGTGGTATGTTTTCATGGTCACGGATGTCAACTATAAAGAAAGAAACAGTGTATGTATCATAGTTTTGGTTGTAACACTGAATTGTTTGAATAGATCACTGTGCCAAGGAGGAATCTCTTTAGGGTCAGTGACCCTATGGCCTTGTGTAGCACATGCAACACTTAAAAAATAGTTCTATTTCAGAATTTACTGTTATTATTTAGAGAAGTGTTTCATAAATGTTAAAAAATTCATATTTTGCAGTTAGTTGAATAATAAATTGAATTTTGTTCTCTTATTTGTTTTTGTCTATAAGCACATGCATATCATATCAGTGCTTAGATTGCAGTAGCTCTGGGAAAGGTGCAAGTTGCACATAAACTGTGATGCCAAGCGCTAGGATACATGCTATGCAGTCACAGCAGATGAAACTTTTTGAACAAACATCATTGTTAGACTTTTTTAGGTGCAATGATTCCACGGCATGTAGATGTTATGGCTCAGTTGACCCCATGGCCTTGGCAGAGGTTGCACTCTCCGAGTGCTTCTACTGTACGTTGCATGTGCTGTTGGATAAGACATTTCTTTGGCACTGACTCAGCGTCATCCAAGGTAGCCTGTGATGGACTGAAGTCCCTTGTAGGGGAGTTGTAGACTCTCAACTGCTTCACACTATGATATCCGGAATAAGCACAGGCAGCAATGGACTTCCAAGGCCTAGTTTAGTATAGAATATAATTCAGACAAGAATCCTTTGCTTCATGTACATGTAAGTTCATATTTTGCTGAGGTCATTCAAATATTAAACCAATGCCTGTTCAAATCTTACCCCACTTTGGAACAGTCAAGGACAATACATCTCCTGTCAAAAAATACTGACGCAGCAATGCCACGTCCTCACCTTGTCATGTATAGTGGAAACCTTTAGGTTTCGAGACCAAAAGCTAAATATGAAACAAAGTTTAGAATGTCAGCTTTTATTTATCATATTTGCATCTACAGATGTTAAATAACAGCAAACATAAGGGTTATGTGCTGACGCGGGTCAGAGAACCGAACCAGCATCTGACAAGGGCCCAGCGCTAAATAACCAGAAAGCGTTTCCAAAAACAAAACCAAATTTATTTCCCTCCTGTGCAATAATTTGTGTAAATGGTTCGGTTGTCTGGCGATGGTGAAGGACGGCTCGCTCTCCAGCGCCCAAATGGATCAAAGCCCGGCGTTTCTGGACTCAGATTCACCGCCGAACACCCCCCAGGTGGATACGACAAACTGACTCTGTGAAGGACGGAAAAGGTGAGGTAGAGTCAACAGAGCTACAATAAATATCCTTCAAAGGCACACACTATCAGCAACACTTCAGGTCTGAATTTAAACTTTATGTAAATGAGCAGCTTCTCACAACAGGTGAGGATCATCATCCGTACGCCACGACAGTGAGGAGCAAACTTCACAATTCTCATCAATGTTCAAATATACTGCGTAACAAATACCAAATTACTGTTAATACTTATTCAGACAATCATCACCTCTGATGTGTGCTGACAGCATGTGTCCCTCACCCGTCCTCCTTCACAGGCACGATGTGTCAACACCCTGGCGCGGTCCTCAACGTCTCACAAACGAACGTCACAAGGTCGAGTTCCCGGCAATTCTGCTCGAATCACTCATGGCTTAAATGCAGAACGCCATCTCATTATCTGCTTCAGCTGAAAGTCTTAAGTTTGCACGTGAGCATCATCCACAGGGCTGCAAGTCGTTAGGCCTGCACGTGAACCTCCTCCACAGGTGCAGCCAATAGTTTGATGAGGTGAAGGACTCTTCCGCCAGCACCTTCTCCACAGAAAAAAACAGTTTGCATACCACCTGGAGAGCAAAGAAAAGAAAACAACACCAAAATGTCCAGCCAAACCCCCCAACACACAACAGTACCCCCCCATCAACGGGAAGCCTCCCGGCGACTGAACAGACCAGGCCCGAGAACAGCACCTCCCTCCGGGGTCCACGACAGGAAGCCGATGGCGTAACGCTCCCAAAGTCCAAAGCATACCGCAGGACAGGGGCACCGCGCTGGAAGGCCGGCTGGCATCAACAAAAACCCCAAAAGAGTCCCATATACAACCTAACATGCAAGAAAAACACAAACCCACCCAACCCTCCCCAGGGACCATCCCATCCAACCCCGGGAAGAAAAGAAAAAACTCCCAAATCCAATAACCCACATAGCCCCAACAACACAATACAAACATAAAGTCACAAAGAAAAATAACAGACAACCCCCCCAGAACGACGTGCAGAGCCCAACACCCCCAGAAGACCTTTACCCGCCAGTTCCAGGAGTAACAATCAAAGCCGAATCCCACAGAGGTCCCCAGGTATACATGGAGCACAGCGCCCCCCAGAGGACCATACCATCAACCCCAGGAGGCACCCTCCCCAAAACCCAGGACCCAGGAACCCCAGACCCGGCCACACTTGGCTAGTCGGCCCCACAATCAATTCCCCCCCCCAGAGGACCGTCCCATCAACCCTGGAGGTGGAACCTGGAAGGAAACATAAAAAACACAAAAATCCAACCCCCGGCGGACTTCATTAAACCACCCCGGGGGCAAATAAAGCAACTGACAAACCCTGTTACCCCCCCCAGCACCCCGAAAGACCCCAGATCACTCCCAGAGCCTATCGACAGCTCAATTTTGGCGAACGGCACAAAACTACCAAGCTGGGGAAGGAAACAGGAAAAACTAACCCAGTCCCATCCCCTAAGTGCAGCGGAAAACCGGAAATACGTCCGGTGCCCCAACCTGACCATACCACCAGCCCATCGGGAGGGGTGGAACTACCGAAATGGCGAACGGCACAGATCGGCCCACCACTCCGACTGAGGTACGTTCCCGCTGCACCACACCCCGGTAACACCAATGACGAACGGTCAAAGGCCCACCGGGGCTGGAGTAGAACCGGGCATCAACCAAACCCCCCCCAAAAAAACCCCTGACAACCCCCCCCAGGTGTAGAGGTTTTCTGAGAAACGCTCAGCGTAACCAACCTGCACCACCCCACAACCCAAAAGACCAAACGGTCTTAGAGCATGTGAGGTTGGGGTTAGGGAAACAGGAAAATAAAAACAACAAAACAACCCAATCCTCAAACAGAAATTACCTAAGTCCAAATAATGAAAACATACGATTACCTGAGTCCAGCCGAGCAAAGAACTGCCAGTCGTTCACATCCACCAGAACCTCCTCTAAGTCCCTAAACAATTTATAACCCTAAATAAAAACAAAAACAGATCAAACAACTAAATAACCAAAGGTCTGCCCCCCCTTTTTTTTTTTTTTTTTCTGTGCATTGTTATGCCTGTCTAAAACACCTGGAGATACGTCATCATTATCTTTCTTGACGCTTATGTGACAGGGGCAATATGGCGGCTTCAGCTCGTCCGAGCTGCATGGGCTCATCCGCAAGAGGAGCCAGAGGTCCCGTCGGAGGAGTCTCAGTGGGGCGAAGAAGAGGCAGCCCTGATCTGTGTCGGGGAAAGCCCCGAGACGAAAAGACCCGCTCTGATGTCCGCCCTCTCTCGCGTCCACGCTCCTTTATCCGATCATCTAGACGAATAGCCAAGATATTAGCTCATCTAAATCTTTTGGTTCGTCACAGACTGCTAGCTCGTCTTTTAATGAATCATTCAAACCATCCACAAACACTCCTCTCAAAGCTGCGACATTCCAACCGGACTGAGCAGAAAAAATTCGGAAATCCACGGAATAATCCGCCGCACTCCGCCTCCCCTGCCTGAGATTCAGCAACCGTTGGGCAACGGTATTTGTTTCACCGGATGGTCAAAAACCAATCGGAACTCCTGGGAGAAATCCTTAAAGGATCCTAACAATGGAGAGTTATTGCTCCACAACGCAGTGACCCAAGCTAAGGCGTCACCTCGGAGCAAATTTGTCACATATGAGACACGGCTACCATCAGAAGAGAAGGAAGCCGGTCGCTGAGCAAAACCAGAGAACATTGCATCAAAAACGGAGCACAGGCTTCAACGTTTCCCGCATAAGGCTCCGGATGACAAATAAATGGTTCGGAAGCCGAATCTCTGGGTGACGGAGTTATCTGCACCGGTATCGATGGTGCCCGCAGCTGGAGCAGCAGGAAGCGGAACGGCTTGCGCTGCAAGCTCCGTAACGCGGGCATCCGTTTGTTTAACTTGGTTTGCGAGATGCTGTAATTGCTCCCATATCTTCTCCAAGTGTTCTGAACTCTTTCCGCAAAAGGAACCGCTTCTGCGGGAATGGCCGGGAACTGCTGTTATGTGCTGACGCGGGTCAGAGAACCAAACCAGCATCTGACAAGGGCCCAGCGCTAAATAACCAGAAAGCGGTTCCAAAACAAAACAAATTTATTTCCCTCCTGTGCAATAATTTGTGTACAACATAAATGTTCGGTTGTCTGGCGAGGTGAAGGACGGCGCGCTCTCCAGCGCCCAAATGGATCAAAGCCCGGCGCTTCTGGACTCAGATTCATCGCCGAACACCCCCCAGGTGGATACGACAAACTGACTCTGTGAAGGACGGAAAAGGTGAGGTAAGTCAACAGAGCTACAATAAATATCCTTCAAAGGCACACACTATCAGCAACACATTCAGGTCTGAATTTAAACTTTATGTAAATGAGCAGCTTCTCACAACAGGTGGAGGATCATCAATCCGTACGCCACGACAGTGAGGAGCAAACTTCACAATTCTCATCAATGTTCAAATATACTGCGTAACAAAATACCAAATTACTGTTAACACTTATTCAGACAATCATCACCTCTGATGTGTGCTGACAGCATGTGTCCCTCACCCGTCCTCCTTCACAGGCACGATGTGTCAAAACCCTGGCACAGTCCTCAGCGTCTCACAAACAAACGTCACAAGGTCGAGTTCCCGGCAATTCTGCTCGAATCACTCATGGCTTAAATGCAGAACGCCATCTCATTATCTGCTTCAGCTGAAAGTCTTTAAGTTTGCACGTGAACCTCCTCCACAGGTGCAGCCAATAGTTTTGATGAAGGTGAAGGACTCTTCCGCCAGCACCTTCTACACAGAAACAAAACAGTTTGCATACCACCTGAAGAGCAAAGAAAAGAAAACAACACCAAAATGTCCCAGCCAAACCCCCAACACACAACACATAGAACCTTTTGTATCATATTTCTGAAGCAAGCAAATACATTCCAACATGTGACTGAGTGGTGTCTCATGTTAACCAGGTGTGTCCTGTTTTCCAACAGAATGTCTGGTATTCAGGTGATTGTGCACAGACTTGGAATGAAGCCCTGCAGCTTGTACATTCACCTTGAAATACTATAAAATCAACTGAAGCGGCAGTGAAAGAAAAGCTTGAAAGGACAATGGTAGGTTGAACTCTTTATATATTTTCATAATTAGAAATTTGCATAGGAAATATTTTATACAATTACTTATTCTGGCCTTGGAGATCTTTACCAGTTCTTCTGTAAATCTATTACTAAAGTTTGTCTTGATCCATTGTGACAATATGAAAAGTGGGTAGTTAGTACAGTGTAGATGATATATTGTTGCTCAACAACACCACGCTGAGAGCTTCACCCAGGGACTTCTTAAATTAAACCAACCCAATAATAAGCCACTCAGGTCCATTTGCAAAAGAGAGACAGAGAAAGTGGTTCAAAGATACAAAGTTTTTCTTTTACCAAAAGACAATAAAATATCAAACTACCTAAAATCTATTTCAAATGTAATTTATGATAAAGAAAACAGAAAACCATTAATGGAATGAAAAAAAAACCCACAATAGATCAATAAAACAAGCACAAGGCACCAGAAATAACCACAAAAGTGCCTTAACAGTAAAATCACCAGTGTTAATTTAACACTGTCAGTGTCAGTTTCACATTGGTGATTTTATTGTGTTGTGCATAAAACAATCAAACCAGTGAATCCATGCGTCGCCAACATGCCCGCATAAATCAAGCTGACGTGGCACAAGAAGATGCCAGAACGCCACCCAGTCCAACGCTGACACGGCCGTCGGTCCGACGCATTGTTGACGTGCAAAGTTGGTAGAATACAGATACAGACCTAATATTTGGCATTTCACCCTAACTTTGGAATGTGATTAACATATTAAATTGACAATAAAACAAGATTTCAATGTAGCAAGGAACAAAGAAAATTTTAATAAGACTTGTCCTCATTAATAACCACGGCCATATTTGGAAAATCAGCTGTCAAACATTTTACAGGTTTTAATGCCAAATCCAGAAATTGAAAATACAAAACAAAGACCATGCACCGTCTTCCAACAAACCCCATGAACCTTTTATAATATAACAGCTGTCCTGAAGCTCCACACCTCCAGTATCGCGCTCATTCAGGGGAGGCGAGTCGGCCAGCAAAGAGGATGGTGTTGGTGGAGTTATGGCGGATGAAGAAGAGCGCGGGATGGTCTACAAAGAAGGTGTTGGTCATGCGGGGACGGGCAGATTCAGTTACTGCCATGATCACGGCTGTAGCAGCAGCAGCTTCAGTTCCTTCCTCGTTGACCTCAACAAAGCCTTGTGGACGACATTTGAGATCACCAAGTCTTCAGTCAAAGACATTCCTGTCAGTGGGAGAGAACTTTAAACACATACTGTACTCGATGTTGTATTTAAATTCTGATGTGAGTTGTACTGCACATAAATATTTGTGTGTGTTCCATGATGTCATGCTGTCAATATAATTATTATTCTGACATATGTCATACCAGAAAAGTCACACTTGTTGGAATCAAAGGCGTCCTGCATGCCCAGACTGATCAGGATTGTATTCAGGCTGTACGACTCCTCCAACTTGAACTGAGGAAGTTTCACTTTAACTTCAGCTTTTCTCATCCTGCTTGTCCACACCACAAACCTGTCATAGGTTAGCTCTCGCTCCAGCTGGAGTGAAAACAATCAGTTATTAATCTGTTTCTTTATTTACTTATTTTGCCTGTAGTTCTTTGTTACCTTCTCCAGACCAGTTGTATCATCTTCTATGTCACTGGGTAGAAAGATCAGCATGCTGACATCTTACTTTTATATGGCATCTCAAGGATCTGTGCAGCAAGCCAAATAATTATTGGCAACTTTTGAAAGGCTGCTTACTTAATTTATCCATTCATCAAAAATCTGGAGCATGAATGTCTCCAATCTCAGCTACCATGCCTCTGTAGAGATTTGGGCCTAGATGTTAATTTTCACACATACTGACAGAAGTGTTGGAAGTCATATTTACATCATCAGTGATAGAAGTTTTCCGGAAATTGCAGGAAATCTGTTTTTTTCTCTCTCTCTCTCTCTCTCTCTCTTGTGGTGAGCATTTCTTGGTTATTTTTGATAACATACGTCAGAATCCATTCATTCAGTTCCATGCCCAAACCGTTGGGGGCGGTAATGCTCCATGTTGGTTTGCAAGCCACCAATAAGACCCTTTAAGCCATTTTGGATTCCTGTTTTTTGGGCTCTGTGGTGTGCAAATCTCTGGTTATTGGACTCATTCTGTGTTTTGGATAACTTAACTGCCTCACCCCTTGAATGATTTGATGCTTGATTTAGAACTCTAGTTATTGAACTCTGCCTGGCTTTGGATTATTCTGCTGTGTCTTCCTCTCAGACAAGCTCAGGAAGTTTTTGGACCAATTACCATGTGCCTTGTCCAAGCCAGTGTTATGAACGGCACAAAATGTCCAACACACATCCAAAATGTCCTTGTAACTATAGCATCTGATCTTAACCTAACTGCTTTTCAAAATGACTGATGCACAAAATGTCCTTGTATTTGGCTCAACTTATCTGATCGGTTTATAAGATGTCTAATTGATAAAACCATCTGATATTTTTATAGCTGTCTAACTGATAAAACCACATGTAGACCAGTCCACATGTGCCCAATCAGTCCACGTGTTTTGTGGATCTGGAGAAGGCATTCGACTGTGTCCCTCGGGGCACCCTGTGGGGAGTGCTCCGGGAGTATGGGGTCCGGGGTCCTTTGCTAAGGGCTATCCGGTCCCTGTACGACCGCAGCAGGAGCTTGGTTCGCATTGCTGGTAGTAAGTCAAACCTGTTTCCAGTGCATGTTGGCCTCCGCCAGGGCTGCCCTTTGTCACCGGTTCTGTTCATTATTTTTATGGACAGAATTTCTAGGCGCAGCCAGGGTGTAGAGGGGGTCTGGTTTGGGAACCACAGAATCTCGTCTCTGCTGTTTGCGGACGATGTGGTTCTGTTGGCTTCGTCAAATCAGGACCTTCAGCATGCACTGGGGTGGTTTGCAGCCAAGTGTGAAGCGTCCGGGATGAAAATCAGCACCTCCAAATCTGAGGCCATGGTTCTCGACCGGAAAAAGGTGCTTTGCCCTCTTCAGGTCGGTGGAGTGACCTTGCCTCAAGTGGAGGAGTTTAAGTATCTCGGGGTCTTGTTCACGAGTGAGGGACGGATGGAGCGTGAGATCGATAGACGGCTCGGTGCAGCATCTGCAGTGATGCGGTCGCTGTATCGGACCATTGTGGTGAAGAGAGCGCTGAGTAGGGGGGCAAAGATCTCGATTTACCGATCAATCTATGTTCCGATCCTCACCTATGGTCATGAGATTTGGCTCATGACTGAAAGAACGAGATCGCGAGTACAAGCGGCCGAGATGAGTTTCCTCTGCAGGGTGGCTGGGCACTCCCTTAGAGATAGGGTGAGGAGCCGTCACTCGGGAGGAGCTTGGAGTCGAGCCGCTGCTCCTCCACGTCGAAAGGAGTCAGTTGAGGTGGCTCGGACATCTTTTCCGGATGCCCCCTGGACGCCTCGCTGGAGAGGTGTTCCGGGCACGTCCCATTGGGAGGAGGCCCGGGGAAGACCCAGGACACACTGGAGGGACTACATCTCTCGGCTGGTTTGGGAACGCCTTGGGGTTCCCCCGGAGGAGCTGGGGGAGGTGTGTGTGGATCGGGAGGTCTGGGCGGCTTTGCTTGAGCTGCTGCCCCCGTGACCCAACTCCAGATAAAGCGGAAGAAAATGGATGGATGGATGGATAATTGTTAAAACCAAAGTATTTGCATCTATTTGGACAGCATGATGGAACACTCTGATTTATTGTTTGGCATCAACATACACAAAATCACATACACAAACACATAAGATTTTTACATAACCTTAAATGCAACGTGAGCAGACACCCGCTAATACCCGCCTACTTCACCTCACTTTGCAGCCAATCACATAGACAATGATTCATGAGAGGCTAAGTAAGGACCATCCACATGGGGCTGGCTTAGGCACAGAAATAAAAGTTACAGTAGAAAGGAGATCTGGGCTCTTTGTTCTAGGTGTTTGCATGTGATCTAATTCAGAGACCCCAGTGCTGTTAGATGACTCTCTGTATCAGGGTTTGAACTTCTTCAATACAACATCTAAACTTTGAGGTCCATTTCCTGTCCAATTCTTTTTGAGATCACTCACCACAATAAAAGAACCTAACAAATGGTTCCTCCTGCTTGATACAAGTGTTTCTACTGTACAGTTGTGCATATTATTTATTTGTACAATCAAATCAGTAGTAACTGTCCTTCATTGTGGTTCTCTACATTAATTTAGGGTCCTATTCTAAATCCTTTACAAAAAGTTAACAGCACATACAATGAAAATGAAAAGTGGTTGATTACCTGGCATTTGACCTCAGTGATGAAGGTGAGGGGAAATATACTTTCCTGGAACATCATCTTTACGGTCTTTCATTCTAAACACAAAAGCAATGTTATGCTGTGTCAGGATGAACCCCCTCTTTCAAAATATCACGTAGGTAAAACCAGTGATGTAAAGACCTGCAATACACCTAGTGGTGCAACCTGGACACATCTTCAGTGACTCTCCTGAGATCACTGGGTGTTTCGGGTCTTAGTCATACACCCTCACTCGGGCGACCCAGCCGGGGGTGATCAGTCCCCCGACTTGTGTCCAGGTAGCGCACTACGCCACGCCTCCCCCCTCCTCAACCAGAGCCACCGTGAAGCCTTCTCAGCTGCTTCCAAGATGTTCTTGGTGGCTCTCCGCCTATGCAGTCCGCAAATCCCAAGGAGTCCAAGGACGCGGTGTAGGGATCTACCTGCAAAGCCCCTGCAGCCCACCTCAATTGGCTCGCAGCGGGCATTCCAACCGTTCCTCCGGCACTCAGCCACAAGCTCTGCATATTTTGCCCTCTTTCTCTCCTGGGCTTCCTCCATTCTGTCCTCCCAGGGAACTGTTAGCTCAAGGAGCACCACCTGCCGGCTGGACGTTGACATCAACACCATGTCTGGGCGGAGTGTCATGGCTGCGATGTTGTCCGGGAATCGCAACTGTCTCCCCAGATCGACCAAGAGCTGCCAGTCTCTTGCTGTTGTAAGCAGGCCCCCTTGAGTCTTCTTGGAGGGCTGAGATTTCTCCCCTGCTCGGACAAAAGCAAATGCACTCTTGGTTGGTTGTTGTCCCTTGCTGATGTTGATGCCGGTACAGATGGTGTCTGCTATTGCCCGCAGGACCTGGTCATGGCGCCAGCGATACCTCCCATCTCCCAAGGCCTTTGAGCAACAGCTGAGGATGTGTTCTAAAGATCCCTTCTTCTGCAAGAGCTGGCACACAGGTGAGTCCGTCAGGCCCCAGGTGAACAGGTTAGCAGGGCATCATATACTGATTGGACGAGGAACTTGAAATGATGTGGCTCCGCCTTCCACAGCTCAGTCCATGTGATTTTCCGGCTTGTGACATGCTCCCACTTGGTCCAAGCCCACTGCTTGCTCATGCCCACCGCTCTGCTGAAGCGAGCCTCTTCCACCTCTGCCCGAACCTCCTCCTGTATGAGCTTCCGCCTTTCCTTCCCTTTAGCTCTGCTGAAGCAAGGCTTCGGGATGCTACCCAGCCCTGCTCGACCTGTGGCCACTGTACCCACCAAGGTACTGTGCCGCAGCCTTGCCTCTGCTCTCTCCGCTGCGTCCCAGGCATGCCACTTCCTTCCTGTGCGAACCTCCACACCTGCTGAGGATACCTTCCCATCAGCGGAGTCTCTGTAGAGCAGGATTTCTCTGGCCCGGGCTACCTTGAGCTCCTCTGTGACACTGCTGAAAGGAAGCTGGAGCTTAATCCCGTGCCCAAACAGCGCAATACTGCTCAAACTACGTGGCAGGCCGAGACACCTGCGCAGGTGCTGGCTGATCTTCCTCTCAAAGCCCTCCACGGTCATAACTGGAATTTCATACATCAGCAGTGACCAAAGGAGACGAGGCAGGATGTTGTGCTGAGAGATCCAGGCCTTGAACTTCCCGGGAAGCCCAGACTTGTCCACAGCTAAGAGCCACTGGTTGAGGTTGTCGCCGGCTGCTTGGCATGCAGCGTCCTTCAGATTGTCAGTGAAGAGCTTTCCGAGGCTCTTCACTGGTTTTTTGGATGCAGACGGAATAGTGGTGTTTCCCAGACTGAATCGGAAGCAGTCTGTCACCTTCCCTTTCCTCAAGACCAAGGACCTGGATTTCCCAGGCTTGAAACTCATTCTTGCCCAAGTTATGAGTCGATCCAGACCTTGCAGGAGCCATCTGCATCCAGGCACTGATGTTGTGGTTACAGTGAGATCGTCCATGAATGCTCTTATCGGTGGCTGTCGGGTACCAGATCTAGATAATGGACCTCGGCACTCCACTTCTGCTGACTTCACCAGCATATTCATGGCAAGGGCGAACAGGGACACAGAGATCGTGCAGCCGGTGATGATGCCTTTTTCCAGACGATGCCAATCTGATGTTGATGCCCCAGAGGACACCCTCAGACTAAAATGGTCATAATAGTCGAGGATGAGATGACGCACCTTCTCTGGGACATAGTATTTACTCAGGGATAATTCCACCAGCTTATGTGGAATCGAACCGTAAGCATTGGCAAGGTCCAGCCAAAGTACTGCCAGATCACCCCTGCTCTCTCTTGCTTCATGGATCAGCTGAATCACTACGCCAGTGTGCTCGATACACCCCGGGACTCCTGGGACTCCTCCTTTCTGCACAGAGGTATCGATGTAGGAGTTCTTCAGCAGAAATCTCATGAGGCGGTTGGAAACGATCTTGAAGAAGGCCTCTGCGCTGAGAAGGGAGATTGAGCTGAACTGCTTGATGTCCTTCGCATTCTCCTCCTTGGGGACCCATACTCCCTCTGCATACTTCCACTGCTGGGGTACCTTCCCTCTTTTCCAGATAACTCTGAAGATCTTCCACAGGCACTTCAGCAGGCGGGGGCACTGTTTGAAGACCTTGTACGGGACCCCACTTGGACCCGGTGCTGATGCCGCTCTGGAAGCTTTGATGACCTCTTTGACTTCCTTCAGAGTGGGTGCGCTGATGTCAAACAGGGTGCTGGGTTCACGAGGGCATACAAGGGCTTCACAGTGGCCGAGGTCTTGGTCTCTCACGCTGTCGCTGTAAGTATTACTTATGTGGCGGTTGATGTCTTCCTTCGGACATGAGAGCTGACCACTGCGTTTCTCTCCCAGCAGCTTCTTTGCAAAATCAAATGGATTTGCGATGAAGGCACTGTGCTTGCGAGCCCTCTCCTTGCCCCGCCTCCTGTGCCCCTCGGCCCAACGGAGGGTGAGTAGCTTCTCCCTCACCACACCCCTCATTTCTGCCAAGGCTTCCTTCTCATCATTAGCCTTCTTGAACTGACTCCTTATTATCCTCAGCTCCTTTCTGAGTTGAGAGATTTTCTTCTCACGCCAGTTTGGAATTGGTGCTGTTGTAGTCTTGGTGGCACGATGTTCCTTAATGCCAAACCTGTCTGATGCGATGCATATTATGAGTGTGCTCATTGTCCTGAGCCTCTGCTCCACATCACCCTTTGCTGTTGCTTCAAGGGCTGAATCAACATCTACATCAAACCGCTGCCACTCTGACTCCTTGTTGGCAGCGGGCCACAAAATCCGACGCTGTTCTGATGGTCTGCTTTGGGGTGACGCCGTTAGTGCGCGGAGGCTCTGGGCACTGTGGGGTGTCTCCGGGCCTGGATCCTCCTCTGTCTCACCAGATGCCGTACTGGGTACTAGCACTGTGCGTTGCACCACAGGGTTCCTTAGGCAGCGCATCTTGGTCTGATGTATCTTTAGACCTGCTTGCTCATCATATCATGTAGGTAAAACCAGTGATGTAAGAGCACTAATTGTTTGTTATCCATGGTGTTTAACTATAGAACTCTCTAACCTGTGCAGTTGTTCAATATTTTTATCAACTCATATTTTTCTTTCATCATGAGTAATTTGGTGTTTTCCTTTGTTACCTTGCTGAGCTTAAATTGAGCGTCATGCGTTTTGCACTTGTCAAACTGCAAGTTCCAGTTTCCTTTGAAGTAAATGGCATTGACCAACACCAGTTTCGTCATCGCACTCAACATCCCCTCAGTCAGTAGATCCTTGATCTTTTCTGGTGAACAGCATTGACATATGGCACCATTGACAACAATCATCACAAAATACAAAATGACTACAAAAAAATATGAACACGACCATCAGAAAACAACCTTCATGTGCAAATGTTGTCTGCTCGTCTTCTACAAGTCTGTCATAGAGCTAACAGGCAGTCAGCCATACACCCACAGTCAATTCACCATTTAACCGAATTTGCATCTTTTTTGTGTGTGGGACAAAACCAGAGTAGAATAACATGTGCAAACAGGGAGAATATACAGACACTATCCAAAAACTCTTGTTGGAATTAAGATACTCTCTTGATGTTTCACTTTATACTCATATTTTTGTCTCTGCTTTTGTCATGTTTATGGTTTGTGTGTCCATGAATTTGTAAGTCATTGGGCATGGAGTAAGTGACACCATGGCATGTGGTCCAGCAGTTCCTGAAGCACTCTGCCATACAGTGCCATCGGGCAGAATATTGGATGCTGACAAACCTGTGCCAATTCAACATGCAGATCCACCTTAGATTTGCTGTGGCGACCCCAAGTGCAAACAAGGGAGCAGCCGAAGGGACTTTTTTTTTATATATATATACACACACACACACACACACACACACACACACACACACACACACACACACACACAGTTGTATGTAAACATTTGGGCACCCTGATGATTTCGATGATTTTCCTTTATAAATCATTGGCTATTTGGATTAGCAATTTCAGTTAAAGATATCATATAGCAGACGAACACACTGATACTTGAGAAGTGACATGAAGTTTACAGGATTTCCAGAAAGTGTGCAATAATTCTTTAAACAAAATTAGGCAGGTGCATAAATTTGGGAACCCCAATAGAAAAAAATATATCAATATTTAGTAGATCCTCCTTTTGCAGAAATAACAGCCTCTAAATGTTTGCTATAGCTTCCAGTGAGAGTCTGGATTCTGGTAGAAGGTATGAGGTCTGTCCAAAAAGTAACGGACCTTTTTATTTTTTTCAAAAACTATATGCCATTTGCAAAATTCAGATGGCTTTTGGTGAAGATTCTATCGGTGTCACACAGATTAAGGACCATTACAACCGGATTAAAGACGGCCCACAGCGGCGGAGGGTGCGCCGCGCTCCGAGCGGCCATCGACAGGCTGAAACGACCAGATCATTTCCAAAGTGAAGGCTGTGTTGTAACATGCCCAGCTCGTCAACCATTTGGAAGATTCAGACGGCTTTCGGTGGATTTTCAGTCGTGTGACTATCCGAGAAATTGTGGATAAGCTGGACATGTCAGGGCATGTCCTGTGAGGCTTCATCACGGAGGCGCTGTTGCTGCACCATCAGCTTTGTGCCGATGAATTTCGCCACCACTCTTTTCATGGCAAAATCTTCTTTCACAGTGGAATGTGCCGAAAAAGTGCTGATGTCCACCTCTTCTGCAATTTCTTGGATAGTCACACGACGGTCCGACATCACCACAACGTTCACTTTGGAAATGATCCGGTCGTTTCAGCATGTTGATCCCGATCGGAGCGCGGCTCGCTCTCCACCGTTGTGCGGACGTCTTTAAACCGGTTGTACCGCTCCTTAATCTGTGTGATGCCCAGAGGATCGTCACCGAAAGCCATCTGAATAATCCGAATGGTTTCCACCTGGCTATTGCCCAGTTTGTGGCAAAATTTGATGACGTCGCGCTGCTCCAGTTGTTCCGCCATTTCCTTGCAAAGAAAAAACGCCGAGCGACTCCACCCATCCTCACACAAAGGCTGCTTACAAGCAAATGACGCAACCGACAGGCGTGAAAAAAATCAACGCATGCGCACGAAGGTTCAAGGTTGGCTCATGCAAGCACACGTGATTCAAATGCATCAGGTTTTTGAAAAAAATAAAAAGGTCGGATACTTTTCTAACAGACCTCGTATTATATGTCATATAAATGATATGGAGAAATAACTGAAATTGTTGAAAAAAAGATTAGAAAATGATTTATTTTTCTGTGTCGATCTGTATTCTATAGTGACTTCAGCTTTACTGCCTGAGTGGTTTGTCATGTTAAATATCGCACCATTCGTTTAGTGATTCAATTAGAAGTCTCACTTTTCATAAGTCATTTTTTCCATCCTGAGATATTCTGTCAGAGCATACTTTTTGTCTCAGTTTGGTGGGTCACATGACAGTCGCTTTGACACTGTATATTCTACTAATACGAGGTCTGTTAGAAAACTATCCGACCTTTTTATTTTTTGCAAAAACTATATGGATTTGAATCATGTGCGCTTGCATCAGCCAAGCTTGAACCTTCGTGCGCATGCGTGAGTTTTTTCACGCCTGTCGGTTGCGTCATTCGCTTGTGAGCAGGCTTTGAGTGAGCAGTGGTCCACCCCCCTCGTCGGATTTTCATTGCGAGGAAAATGTCTGAACGATTTGGAGCTTTGCTGCATCAAATTTTTCCAGAAACTGTGAGAGACAGCCAGGTGGAAACCATTCGGAAGATTCAGACGGCTTTCAGGGACGATTCTATGGGGATTAAGATTAAGGAGTGTTACAACCGGTTTAAAGATGGCACACAATGATGGAGGGCGCGCCGCGCTCCGAGCGGCAATCGACAGGTTGAAATGACCAGATCATTTCCAAACTGAATGCTGTGTTGATCCGGGATGTCATCTGACTACCAGAGAAATGGCAGAAGATGTGCACATAGCACTTTTTCGCCACATTCCACTGTTACAGGACTTTTTGTCATGAAAAGACGTCCGGATGAATTTGCGCGTCGGGACGGAGCCGCTAATGGCGTGGGACAAAAAGCAACGCCGTGATGAAGCCTCACAGGACATGTTGTGGCATATCCAGCTCGTCCACAGTTTCTCGGATAGTCACACGACTGAAAAGCCACCGAAAGCCGTCTGAATATTCCAAATGGTGCAAGAGCTGGGTATGTTACAACATGTCCTGCAAGACAAACACGGAGGTGCTTTTGTCCCGCGCCATTAGCGGCGCCGTGGCAAATTCCTCCGCTCTTCTTTCCATGACAAAAACTCCTGTAACAGTGGAATGTGGCAAAAAAGTGCTATGTGCACATCTTCTGCCATTTCTCTGGTAGTCAGACGACGTCCCGGATCAACACAGCCTTCACTTTGGAAATGATCTGGTCGTTGCAGCCTGTCAATCGCCGCTCGGAGCGTGGCGTGCTCTCCGCCATTGTGCGCCGTCTTTAAACCGGTTGTAACACTCCTTAATCTATGTGATCCCCATAGAATCGTCCCTGAAAGCCGTGTGAATCTTCAGAATGGTTTCCACCTGGCTGTCTCTCACAGTTTCTGGAAAAATTTGATGCGGCAAAGCTCCAAATCGTTCAGACATTTTCCCTCGCAATGAAAATCCGATGAGGGGGGTGCACCACTGCTCACTCAAAGCCTGCTCACAGGCGAATGACGCAACCGACAGGCGTGAAAAAACTCACGCATGCGCACGAAGGTTCAAGCTTGGCTGATGCAAGCGCACATGATTCAAATCCATATACTTGTAGTTTTTGCAAAAAATAAAAAGGTCGGATAGTTTTCTAACAGACCTCGTATAAGAATATACATGAATGAGATTAATTTCTCTGTGATATACTCTGTGTAAACAGTGTGGTGTTTTCAGATTACTTTGAACTTGGTCCAGAAATTACTTTCACAGTGGCTGCCATGGCTGTTTCATTTATTTATTTATTTATTTTGCTATTTTTGTGGAGAAGCTCTCTGTAAAAGCAGGGCCACAGGTGGGTTAAGAGCAGTCTTTAATATTAATACTTTCACCCCTGATTATTTCCCATCTTTAATTGCATAATGACATTAATTTAGGATCAGAGGAATATCTTGTGTCATTGCAGATATAGTGTGTTTGACAAACTGATGGTATTATTTTCTGTCTGGACTGGGGTAAACGAATTCATTTGTTTTTGTATTTGTATTTGTTTTGACAAATAGTGGCTGTACAAGTGTGGGACTGAGTTTGAATAAATGTAACAGCACAGTAAGAGCACACAAAAAGCAAATTTATCCAGAAACACTCTTTAAAACATTGATCATGTCCACATTGATTTCTATTTATGTCTGGTTGTTAGACGCTAACCAAGATGGCGGTGCTCTGGCAACAGTGATGTATCCTGGGGGTCATCAAGTGTTTCAGGTCTCACAACATCAGACAACCTCGCCCAGGCAACCAAGCCAGGGTTGATCAGGCCCCAACTAGTGTCCCAGCAGCAACCCACAGATCAGCCCTCTTCAACCATAGCCACCTGGTGGCTTTCTCTGCAGCCTTGCTTGTGGCATGAATGGCCTTCTTCTTGGCTGCTCCTGTGATGCCCAGCTGACTGAAAACTTTGCAGAGCGAGCATCCTGCAGATCCTCTACAGCCAACTTCTATAGGTTCGTAGTAGGTCCTCCAGCCTTGGTTCCTGCACTGGTCCACCAGTTCATGATACTTGGACCGTTTCCTTTTGTTTGCTTCCTCTATGCGTTCCTCCCAAGGCATTGTGAGTTCCACCATGATAAGATGTTTTGAAGCTTCGGAGGTGATGACCAAGTCTGGTCGTACCGATGTTATGGCAATGTGCTGTGGGAACTTCAACTGCTTTCCAAGTTCAGCTTGCAGCTGCCAGTTAGAAGCTGTGTGGAGGAGGCCTGTTGTTGTTTTTGCCTGTGCCTGCGGTTTTTCTCCTGCTCTGATGAAGGTGACTTCCTTCCTCTTACAGTGGTGCTGCCCACAAGTGTTAATAGCTGAGGCTAGGCTCTCAGCAATTGATTTGAGCACCTGGTCATGACACCACCGGTAATGACCATCTGCCAGGGCTTTGGGGCAGCTGCTGAGAATATGCTCTAATGAGCCTCTTCCAGTGCAGAGTGGGCAGGAAGGTGTTTTGTTCTCCCCCCAGGCATGAAGGTCCGCTGGGCTTGGCAGGGCATCGTAGACTGTGTGTCTGTGAAGGTGTGTGTATTTTAGTAGCCCTGCGGTTCCTAGTGTATGAAGTGGGCTTGGTGTTACCTTTCTCTAACAAGCCAAATCTCTCTGAGGCATAGCTGTTGGAGGATTCTTAGGCCACGTTGGTTCTTGCACAGCTTTCCGCAAATGCATGTTATACTCGTTGTCAGTTCATTTGCATAGGTCCTTAACCTTTGGGCCATATATATATATATATATATATATATATATATATATATATATATATATATATATATATATATATATATATATATATATATATATATATATATATATAAGAAATACTGAATGTCTGCAGGGCTAAGTACTTACAAGTGTCATTCTCAAAAGATTTCGGTTCAGGCTGCTTGCTGTGTAGTGACCAGAGTAGCCTAGGTTTCAACAGGGGCTTTTTGCAACCAGTGTCAATTTTCACAAAGTGTTTATTTAGTTGTTTGGTTTTTGCTGTTGTTGTTGTTTTATTGTTAAATGTCAGGTCAGGCTCATCGTTGACTCTGCGACTGGTAAAACTGTAATGCAGTACAAAATGCCACATGGACACACAGTCAGCATCTAGACTGGCACCCCTACTACTGCTTGTGCTGATGATTAGGTGACATGACACCCAGGAGGACCAAAGACAAGACCTGTCAACAGGTAGATGCTTTATGTCTGTCTGTCTATCTATCTGTGTTTCTGCTCTCAATAGGAGTAATTCTGCAGCTGCCTTTCATATGAAAGTAGCTCGCATTGTGAAGGGAATGAGGGAAAGTCATTTTGGATATATATATAAGAGAGAGAGTTAGAGAGAGGCCATTTGGAGCCTCAGCTACCGACAAGAAGAAACCATAAGACAGTAACAAGGGTCTGGTCTTTGGAGGATGGCGGCTGGTGCAGTGCTGAGGGGTCATCCACTACAGGGTGGAGCTGAGGTCAAAATCTGTGGTGACTTATTCCACCTGTGGCCACCTGGATCATCCTTTGACTCAGTAAGGATGACCATCTTCCACTGCTCTCAGTAGAGCTTAGTAAACTCCACATTGGAGTGGGTCCACTGTCTAAAGTTTGAAAACTTGGAAGTGGCCAGAGCTCTGTGGATGGATACACCTACACTTAGTCTGGTCACCCCAGGAGCTGACATACAGAGAGAGTGGCAGGAGTTCTGGGAGACCAGCTTTTTCAAATGGTGCTGGGGGTTACCTCAATGACCATATTTTGTGGCTCAGTCGCTTTTGGTCATAGGTCATTTCAGTGCAACTACTGGTACCAACAGGGCTGGCAATAAGGACTGCATTGGTCTACGTGGATCTGGTTACCGTTGTAAAAATCGATCAATGCTCCTTGACTTTGCAAAAAGTTGGGGCCTCTCAGTATACTTTTTGATAACTCCATTTAAAATCTATTCCCATAAAAAATGTCAACATTAAAAATATAACGCAATGCTAAAATACACCCGGCCGTATGAGCATAAAAATGGGAAACAATGTCACCTTTTGACCTCTTAAAATAGGTCAAGGTTAGCCATCTTTGAACTTGTCCAAGGTCTGTGTCCCAAAAATGTTGCCTGTGAATTTGAAGACCCTGGTAGTAATAGGACTGGACTTATGCTGAGCATGAACGGACGGGCGCAAAGTCTTCGTGATACCCGATGGTCATATTTTGGCCTTGGGAAATGAAAACTGGACTGTTTTACGTTTTAGAAAACCTAAATGTTGCTATTTAGACAATACACTGTGGACAAGTGGAGTGTCCCCCCAACAGATGACACAAGCCAACAACCAACCAACCAACCAACCAACCAACCAACCAACCAACAGCCACAACAATGTGATGTTCGAACAAATGAAGATCAAAACTTCTGTAGTACAATTGGGTGCCTGGAGGAAAATATGGGTTATTCATGTGTGGTGGTTCACCGTTTGTCTTCTCCTCCACCCAGCTGTTGATTTTAAGTACAACGTCTGTCACATTGTTTTTGAAGTCCACAGTATCCAGGCCAGCATCATAGTACTTCTTAGTGTTGCTTATGTAATCCTGAAAGAAAGGGGACCACATTTAGGAATTCAAATTATACTAAAAAATAAATACTTAGATCAATTTATTCAATAAATGGAGACAAAAACAATACTGCCACAGTGGAAGGACAGGATTACTTTGAAAAGTGTGTTATGTGACACATAACACACTTTTCACACTTTGTGTTTTAAATTATCATTTAAAAATTATGATTATGATTGGATTTAATGCAAAGCTGAAGAATGAAACATACTATATTGAGAATTCTGACTCAAAGCTTCAAAATGCTCGAGTCCCTGTTGTTAAAGAAAGAGTGGAAAAATATATCCCTATCAAGATCATCTTTAAGGTCTATTTGACTGTTCCCAGTAACAAAACGCAAAGAATGTTCTATTGTTCTTCTGGAGGTCTGCTGTTGTTCCTGAATGTTTTGCAGAGGAATTCATTCACTTTTTTCTATGTGGTTAGGAGGTTGTTTTACTGTGTGCAGCACTTTGGGTTATATTTACCTGTATGAAAAGTGCTGATAAAGTCTGATTGATTGACTGATTGACTGATTCTTGAGATGGAATCTCAACATCCTCTCACTTGAAACAAGAACAAAAAAAACACAAGAATGATATGTCGTGGATACTTAGTGGCAGCTGCTCATTGGATGAAATGGCTGAATCAATTTTCATGAAATAAAAAGAACATTGATAGACTTTGGGTTTTGTCTTTCCTTTTCCTTGTGTTTCTTGTTGCTTTCCCTCCCTGGTATGTCATGTTTGTCTCAGTCTGTCTCTGTGTTGCTGGACATGGCTTCCCTCCTCCGGCCCGCCCATCTGATCCTCTGCAGCTGCTGAGGCTACTCAGCAGCAACCTATCTTCAGTCAATCCACTGCAGTATTTAACCGCGGCTCAGACATCCAGATGCTGACAGATCTTTCAGTCTCCATTGTGGTACAGACATATTGGCCTTATTTCTAAGAATTTTCATGGTTTGTATTTTTTGTGTCATTTCCCTGGATGTCTGTTGACCTGTATTCTCTGTGCCTCAGATCCTCCACGCCTGATTCACCAGAATCCTAGTTGCCATCTGCCTTGCTTCAGTATTCAAATTGCTGACTGTGTTCATCACCAACTGCAATGCACACATGGGCTCCCGTTTTTTGTTCTTGGAGATTTTAACCACTGCAAACTGGAAATGTCTCTTCTCGGCTTTGAACAGTATGTCAAGTGTGGCACTCGAGATAAGGTTTTAGACAAGTGCTATGGAAATCAAAAAATGCATATAGTTCTTCTTGAATGAAGCCTCCTCTCTCAAACTCTGATCATAATACAGTCCACCTCATCCCTACATGCAAGACTGTGTTCAAGAGCAGCAAACCTTAGACAAAGACAGTGTGTGCATGGACACAGGATTGTAGAGATACTCAAGGGTTCATTCCTCTGCACAAACTGGGACATTTTTCATGATATGAATGTAGAGTAGTGTTCAGAATAATAGTAGTGCTTTGTGACTAAAAAGATTAATCCAGGTTTTGAGTATATTTCTTATTGTTACATGGGAAACAAGGTACCAGTAGATTCAGTAAATTCTCACAAATCCAGCAAAACCAAGCATTCATGATATGCACACTCTTAAGGCTATGAAAATGGGTTATTAGTAAAAAAAAAAAAAAAAGTAGAAAAGGGAGTGTTCACAATAATTGTAGTGTGGCATTCAGTCAGTGAGTTCGTCAATTTTGTGGAACAAACAGGTGTGAATCAGGTGTCCCCTATTCATGGATGAAGCCAGCACCTGTTGAACATGCTTTTCTCTTTGAAAGCCTGAGGAAAATGGGATGTTCAAGACATTGTTCAGAACACCTTAGTTTGATTAAAAAGTTGATTGGAGAGGGGAAAACTTATACGCAAGTGCAAAAAAATTATAGGCTGTTCATTTACAATGATCTCTAATGCTTTAAAATGGACAAAAATAAAAAACTAGAGATGTGTGGAAGAAAACGGAAAACAACCATCAAAATGGATAGAAGAATAACCAGAATGGCAAAGGCTCACCCATTGATCAGCTCCAGGATGATCAAAGACAGTCTGGAGTTACCTGTAAGTGCTGTGACAGTTAGAAGACGCCTGTGTGAAGCTAATTTATTTGCAAAAATCCCCCGCAAAGTCCCTCTGTTAAATAAAAGACATGTGCAGAAGAGGTTACAATTTGCCAAAGAACACATCAACTGGGCTAAAGAGAAATGGAGGAATATTTTGTGGACTGATGAGAGTAAAATTGTTCTTTTTGGGTCCAAGAGCCGCAGACAGTTTGTGAGACAACCCCCAAACTCTGAATTCAAGCCACAGTTCACAGTGAAGACAGTGAAGCATGGTAGTGCAAGCATCATGATATGGGCATGTTTCTCCTACTATGGTATTGGGCCTATATATCACATACCAGGTATCATGGATCAGTTTGGATATGTCAAAATACTTGAAGAGGTCATGTTGCCTTATGCTAAATAGGACATGCCCTTGAAATGGGTGTTTCAACAAAACAATGACCACAAGCACACTAGTAAACGAGCAAAATCTTGGTTCCAAACCAACAAAATTAATGCCTCGCAGATGTGAAGAAATCATGAAAAACTGTGGTTATACAACTAAATACTAGTTTAGTGATTCACAGGATTGCTAAAAAAGCAGTTTGAACATAATAGTTTTGAGGTTGTAGCATCAACAGCAGATGCTACTATTATTGTGAACACCCCCTTTTCTACTTTTTTTTTACTAATAGCCCAATTTCATAGCCTTAAGAGTGTGCATATCAAGAATGCTTGGAACTGTGGAGGAGGAGAAGTCATTAACCATCACCCTGAAAGTCCTGTTGGTCAAATAAGACTGAAACCACTCCAAGACAGTCCCCCGGAGGCCAACCTGCTGGGACAGACATGTGAGGAGGATTGAGTGGTCCACAGTATCAAACGCAGCTGTTAGATCCAACATCACCAGCAGCACAGGTTTTTTTTTTTTAGAGTCCAACGATAAAAGAATGTCATTTTGTACTTTTAAAAAAGCTGACTCAGTGCTATGTCGAGATCTAAAACCCGACTGAAATTTATCTAAAACAGAGTTGTGTTCTAAAAACAATTGCAACTGATTAAAAACAACTTTTTCTAAAACCTTAGATAAAAACGATAAGTTTGATAATGGTCCAAAATTAGATAAAACTGAGGGATCTAGGTTGGGCTTTTTAAGAAGAGGCCTAACTACAGCATGTTTAAAATGAGCTGGAACTGTCCCAGAGCTGAGGCAGGTATTAATAAAAGAGAGCAAGCTCGGACCCACAGTGTTAAAAACCTCTTTAAAAACCTTTCCTGGAATAGTGTCCAATGAGCAGTAACTGCGTTTAATGCTCTGGACAACCTCAGTGAGGAGTGTCAGAGTAACTGGCTCAAAACTACTAAAACAGCAGATGGTTCAGGTGGAGCGTAAAGGCTATTAAAAACCATGTTACAGTTTAAAATATTCTGTCTGACAGTGGCTACTTTCTCTATAAAAAACTTGAGAAATTTTCACATGTAGCCTGCGAAATGTCAGACAATATGGTGGGTGGGTTTAAAACTGACTTGATTGTGTCAAATAACACTCTCGGACAGTTAGAACTACTGGCTATAATTAGGGTTGCCAACTCTGAAAAATAAATAAGGGACACCTCACCGCCAGGGCCGACCGACCATTGCCTTCACCCTTCCCAGCGTCTGTGTGAAATGATTTTTAACCATTTGACTGTTGACTTGACCCTGAATTTAAGTAGATGCATACATGCATTTGTTCTGATATGAACACGTGGAAAACAAATTATTATTTAGCAATTTATTTTTAGTGCAAAATAAATTTTCACTCACAATTTCAATATGAGCATTCTGTCCTGCTTCAAAGCATAAAATAAAAAAAAATATTTAAAAATAAATCTCTCTGTAGTGCTGTTGCTTAACTTAAAATTGTATAAATTAACAAAAAAAACAACTGAAAATTTGCATCATCCAAAACAATGTAACAGTGCAAAACAATGTAACAGTGCACATTTACACATTTAGTGTAATAAAAAGTGCAAAAAATAAAGTCTGAAAAGTAAACAATACTTACAATACTTATAGCTGTTGTCGCGCACCTTTTCCACCCAGCCATTTTCCTTTTCTCATTCCCCCCTGTAGTTCTGCATTCTTTTTTGTTTGTTTGTTTTTTTTTAGGAGTAGTAACGACGTT
Source organism: Thalassophryne amazonica (assembly GCF_902500255.1). Classification (NCBI taxonomy): domain Eukaryota; kingdom Metazoa; phylum Chordata; class Actinopteri; order Batrachoidiformes; family Batrachoididae; genus Thalassophryne; species Thalassophryne amazonica. The sequence goes on from NC_047103.1 coordinate 73,033,480, forward strand.
ACAGACATTGCTGTCCGTAGGCATATCTGCAGTGCCAGTGTCTGCGTCTGCATCGATATCAGCCATGCTGCTTTGTTATTGTCGTCCAGCGACCGTCGTCGGCTCATGACGTCGGTATCTTCTTGCAAGCAGATGTCTCTCAACCAATGAAATAAGAGTGATTCTGTATCGTCAACTCGTGTCTGTCAGCTCATTGGTGAAAAGCAGGAGAGAGGCTGGGATCAAATTTACTGTAAGTTTCCATATAAAGCGCCAGTCAATTCCATTGACATTTTACAGACTTTTTGATTCTCACAGAAATACGGGACAAACTGCGTCCCGTTTCAGGTCAATACGGAACGCACACTTTTATTTCCAAATAAGGGACGATTCCGTTTTTCAAGGGACGGTTGGCAACCCTAGCTATAATACTTGACAGACATTGGGTTTTTGCCTCCTTCACAGCATTCTGATACTCTGTAAGGCTATCCCATAGCATTTCTAAGAACACCTGAAGCCTGTCCTTTCTCCATCTCCGCTCAGCCTGTCTACAGTGACGGCGTAAGGCACGGGTGGTGTCATTGAGCCAGGGGTCTGGTGGACCTGGATTTAAAAGGTGCCACAGTATCTAAAATATCAGAGCATGTGGTATTAAAATATGAGATGAACTCATCTGGACTAAGGGAGGAGGCCACATCCTCTGTGCAATAAAGTGCAGTGTCTCTAAAAGCAGCCTCAAAGTCCCCTACAGTTGAGGGGGTGATGGTGTGGCGGGAACGGGCTGGTATGGAGGGCCTGGGGATATTGACAGGAGCTGTAAACTCAAAAATAACAGGAAGGTGATCTGAGATAGGAGCAACTGCTGTATTACTAAGAGCCAGGGAAAGTCCATGTGAAATGACTAAGTCTAGTGTATGACCGAATTGATGTGTGGAGCCATGCACTGATTGTAATAGACCAAAAGAGTCCAAGAGGCTTTTGAAGTCATTGCCCAACTGATTTGAGGCACAACAAACATGTATGTTAAAGTCCCCACAGATGAGTATATTGTCATATTTAGGCACTATATCTGATAAAAACTCTGAAAAGTCAGTCATAAAATCCTTATTATATTTAGGGGGGCGGTATATGACGACGCAAAGCACAGGAGAGGCAAAGTTAATTATACATGATTGTAATTCAAAACTAGAATAGTGCTGTATTGGAACTAAATGACAGCTAAAGCTCTGTTTGAAGAGAGTGGCCAAGCCCCCACCGCATCCTGAGAGCCGTGGTGTGCTAAAGAATGAGTACCCAGCCGGGAGGAGTTCAGTAAAAGTGCTGTTATCGCCAGCTTTTACCCAGGTCTCATTCAATAAAAGTAGGTCCAATTTATGTGTTAAAATAAAATCCTTAAGTATAAAAGTCTTGTTGGAAAGGGACCTAGTATTCACTAGCGTGCCTCGTATGGAGATGGCGCGCTCGTTTTGCTGCTCCGCGCGGCTGAGCGGGCGGAGATTCACCGGTACACTGCCCCGTCTCTGGGTCTTAGCGTAACGCCAACGCGGAAGTGTGTAGCTGGTCCCAGGAGCAGCACGTAAGAGCCATCGGTAGCTGATATGGACTTGTAAATCCACACAGTATCCAGACGCTGGGCAGCGGGGAGCACTTTCATCTGCAGAAGCCAGGTAGGACTTGACTTTCACATGGAAACCACCTCTTTTCCCACGCCGCCTGTGGCGTTTGTTGCGTGGAAACACTGTGACAAGCCAGTGTAGGTATACCGGCACAGACGCCAGGAGAGGTGGTGGCGTCTTTGAATATCCCTTATAATCAAAGAAAGAATGTCTAACAACCGCGTCACGGATATTTAGCAGCGTTTCTCTATCATAAACATATTGCGCTGAGGCAAAAGACGTGACAAACAGAGTACTCCTTAAAAATATCAGTAAAAACAGATGAGACAGACGGTGGACCATACACAGCAGCGCCATCTTGAAATCTATATGTATATCTAAATCGACATGATGTCTGATCCAGGATCCTGCGTTTTGAGAGAACGGAGTACACTGAGATCCACTCCAGGTTTTCCAGTGCACCGCACCCTCTCAGCGTTTTCAATGCAGAGAGTAGCGACGTTCGGATGACATGGTCGGTGACGCGTCAATTTTGCGCCAGGACGTGATGCAGACCAGAGCCGAGGGATGGAACTATGGTTACCACATCTGGGCACCACAAACCGGCATCCGGAACCCCTGTGGATGTACCGAGAACGGCGTGGAAGATCTAATTTCTGCAGGGGAGCCTGGTCACCAATACCGGGAGCCCGGAGCCGTGGCAGTGGAGCTTCAGAGCACAACAACTGCATGTTGTGCTAGCGGCTAGTCGGGATCTAGATGCGACGTGCGGTCATCAGATGCAGACACCCCCGAAGAAAGACAGTCCGCAGGGGCAAGACGACCATCAGGACCACAGCAGCCGCGGGAAACAATCCTACACCCGAAGGAGCGCAGAGGGCAGGCCGAAAACTCACCGAATCCAGCAGCATGACTGGAAAACTCCACTGGACTCAGCGCAGCAACAAGCAGGTAACAACAGAAGATCAGCGGTAAAAGTGAAAAGTGGCAGTAGTCTCTAGTTTGTGGCAGTTTGCTGTGGAATTAGCAGTAGCCACAGCAGAAAAATATTGACCCAGAAAGGACGGATTTGCAGAGAAGCGGCAAACAATCCATGCCAGCATCCTCTCTGCCAGCTGCCATGCATACTTGTGCTCTTGCACAAGTAAATCCTCCCCTCCAAAGACGCACCAGGAGATGGGTGGTCAAGTATGTGATTGAGCAGGACAGTTCAAACACAGAGACTACATCGGATGAGGAGGAAGACACAACGCATGGCAACCCCGTAGCAAAAAACAAAAAGTTGCTGATTTGAGCATAACACCTGGATCCACAGAGAAGGCAAAAGATGGCACTGTGTGGTTCCACTGCAAAGTTGGTGACTATTCTGCTCATGAAACTCCACAGACAGCATTCAGTGGATCTGGAGGGCCAACAGACTTTGCAAAATGCAAAGTCGCCTTCAAAGTCTCCTGTGTTTGGTGGATATCAGCATGTTGGCCATTACAGACTGCACAGTTGAGGAGGGTAGTAAAACAAACCCCAGCTGGCAGATAAGCGACTATGAGCTGATGGCGTTCCTCGCAGTCCTTTTATAAGGGCTGCCAAGGGCTACGTTGGTGCCATACGATTCATGTGGGCCAATAGATTCAGCAGCACAGATATCAAAGCTCCGTATCTATATAATGCTCCGTAACTGCTTTATTTCAAGAAAGCAGTTGGATATCTATACCTTCACTTTGACAACAAGGACACTCATAAGGAACGCTTACAAATGGACAAATTTGCGGCAATTTCTGACATCTGGCAGTGGTTTGTTAAGAAGTGTGTGTGTGTCCTACAGTCCAGGGCAGCATGTTACCGTGGATGAGCAGTTATTTCCATCAAAGTTCTGTTGTCCCTTTCTGCAGTATATTGCATCCAAGCCTGACAAGCTTTGAATCAAGTTTTGGATTGCAGCAGATCATACCATTCAACTCGGCTTCGCCTCATTGAATGGTATGATCCAGCTTTCACCTCATGAAATATTCGTACCATTGAACTCATAAACATTCATTATTTGCATAATGACAAGTTCTAATGAAAATGTCTGTTTTGAATCGAGGAGGCTACATATCAACAAGGCCCGGGGGAAACCTTGGTGTCATGTCCAGGGTGTACCCCGACTCACGCCCTATGACTGCTGGGATAGGCTCCAGCCCCCTGTGAAACTTAATTCAAGTAAGCGGGTATAGAAACAGATTGTGCAGTTCCTTGAATTTTTTTTGACTAATGACAATCATGTGATAGAATGGTGGCACAAGCAGTTCATGTGTTTGTTTCCCAAACAGAACAGCCCTCTTTTAATGCTTATAACCCATTCTCCTTGTATTCATTTTATTTAAATAATTATGCTGTAAAATTGAAAGTATTTTCTGTAAGCCCTTGCTACTGGACTGGGCCTGTTTCTGGATAATCCTCTGCTGCCTCCCTCTGAAAGACTGTCGCCTGTTTAGACTAATTCCTCCTGTCCGTGAAGTTTAATTATATACTGAGTTCCAATCCAATCCAATGGACCTCAACATTGTTTGACCTTTACTCTGGAGAATAAACAGTTAACACAGTCAAAACTATGTAATTTATTATCCTAATATGTATACGTCGCAGACATGAACGAGCGAAGCTCTTCAGCATCTCACCATATAATTTAGGTCTTTCAGACTTTTTTGAGCAAGTGCTTCAGGGGAGCATTAGCATGGCTAGAACCTTTCAGCTTTTTCAGCAGATTTTTTCACCTCTTGCCTTTTTAAGCATTTTTCTTTTTTCTTTTTATTTGCCTTTCAGCTTCTGGGGTGGGGGGGGAAGGATCCACCCCACAGACCCCCTGAATTACAGCCCTCTTAACCCCTGCCACTTTAAGCATTTTTTAAATGTAGATGTAAATTAATATTCAAAGTTTTCAGCTAATTGACTGTAGGGCTGTACAATATGGCCAAATTATTGTATCTCAATATTGTCATATCAATATCATATACGATATGACTATGATTTGACACAGAGTGCAGCAACAGTGAAAATTAAACATTCAAGAACAAAACAGTCATAATATCACACTCATTTTGCACTTGCAGGTTAGGATACTGTACCCTCAAGTATTGGAATACTTGGAATTTCACACATTTTAATTTGTTTATGCCATTTTAAATACAAGAAATACAAAAAATATAAAGAATAAAAGTTTCTAAAATTATCTTCCTCAAACTGAAAGCAAATCTCTAAAACTTGATAAAACCTGTAAATAATAATCAGTTTTACTGCCAGTTTTCTTCAGACAAGTCAGGGGATGGAAACATGAACATTTCCAAGTAACTGAATATCATGAACTTTTTTTTTTACATCAATTATGAAGAAATGTGAAAGTTTCTTTCACCAAACATCAAATCTTGGCTTTCATCTCAAATGTAGTTTCTGACAAATTGTAGCTGAACTTTCAGGTCTTCTTTTTAAGAAAATCCTCCTCTACACCACTTCATCAGGAAGCTGGATTTTATATTTTTAATTAATTTATATCAAGTTGTAGAGATTTGCTTTCAATTTGAGTTAAAGGAAGATAACTTTGGATTAATTTATCTAAAGTTGTGCCACTGGTGTGTCACTCAGACAGCACAATTAAGCAGTTATTTAAAAATAAGTCCTTCAGAGAGCAAAATTAAGAGCTTACACAGGTTTTATGCAGAACAGAGGAGGAGTAAATTATCTGTATTGCTTTCAGCCTGTGTGTCCTCACGTTATATCTCATGAATCAACAGCTACCTGCTCCTTTAAAAAATAATTGGAAAAAAACACACACACACACACATATAAATAAGGCAACCCAAATTAAAGGAGAAATGCCACTTTTAACATCCTGGACCTCATTTCTGCCATAAAATAGGGTCGTTTACTCACCAGTATAACTTTGTTGTCATTTGGAGTCCCTGAGTCAAACATTTTTGTTTTTCTACTAAGGTGGATCAGAACGTTTTGTGGTACACATCACCAGTTACTGTACTGGAGGGGCCTAGCAGTCAATTCCCACAAGATTCCATGAGAGCTTGTCTGCCAATCCAGCAAGTGTCGACCCAGGAAGTGTTTGACATTTGACATTTCCTGTTTCACAAAAATTTGGCACTTCCTGTTTGGGACTTCCTGTACCATGAGGGAGCTTCGCGCCGTCACCTGACACTTCGCTCGTATTAGCTCAACCAATAATTTGTAAGTTTCAGTATTTCAACTGTTTTATTTGATTTATTTAGGAACATATTGCAGGCTTTAAAAGATGTAAATTCATAAAATTAATGGATTTGACGACAGAAAACACAAAACAGCTTGGGTTCATACTGTCTGCAATGAAATAAAATTCAAATCACTGCTTTGTTGCTGTTGTCTCTTCTTCTTCTGGCATTTTCCATGCTGTTCCATAACTTTTTCTGATTTTGGATTGTAATGAAAACTAAATTCTAATCTCTAATCTAAGCACAGAAATGCTAAAAAATTGCACAACCACAATGGACACAAACAAAGACACAGTTCTAATTCTGTCTGATGTTGAGTTTTCATAGAAAAGAAAGGAAATATTTTTTGTTTGATAAAAGGAAAAGTAAATGGTACGATACTTGACAACAGTCAATTTAGAAGTGACTCATTTGAGACTTTACATGTTGCCATGGCAATAAAGCAAGTTAAATTTTATGACTGCATTGAAAAACTGAACAAAATTAATACATTTCTGTCAAAACACCAAACTTGCAATCAAGCTAATTTATGCATAAGTTTAGAAGGAAACTGTTCAGTCCCTCATGCACGCTGAGTTCAGCAAAGACAGACGTACCTGATTAAACTGGAAGGACTGGTTTCCATACAGCCTGTTGGCCACAGTCAGGTCATAGGGAGTATTTGTTTTGTTGATCTCACTCAGCAGCTGCTTGATGTCAGCATGGACATCACATGCACCTCTCTGACCTTTAAGGTCCTGTGAAGAGCCAAAAAAGTCCTTCAGTCGAGAGAAACGCACCACACCATCTGAACACACACACACACACACACAAACTGATTCATTTGTATTTATTTCTGAACCTATTTAATATTCGGGGGTGCCAATAATTCTTGTTACAACTGTAAAGAAAAGGGCAAATAGACAGCAGATATTTTTTAAAAATCCCATTAAATAAGTCATTCCAGTTAGAAAATACAAAGAGTAAAATAATCATAATAATAAAATTCTAATGGAAAGCTCCTCTGTTGCATCTGTGCCATTACCTGCTGACATTCTTCCTCTTTAGGCTTTTGTTGCCCTGCCTTGTTCAAGTGAAGGACCTGCAAATGCAAATATCACCACGTGTCATTATTGTGAAAATCAGCATCTTACTGCATGAGTGACTGTATGAAAAAGATCTTTTCATTAGTATAAGGTGAACATATGTTGACCAACAAGTTACATGTGCTGCCAACAGATTCTAAATATTTAGCGAATGCACCAACCGACACACAGAGTGAAACATGAACACATATATATTTTTGTCTAAACCAGGTGCATTGATCAGATCAGACTAAAAAAAAAATCACTTCTGAATAAAGCCCCTTTCACACCGGGCCTGCGTAGAGTTGCATTGTGCTCCGTATCTAGTACACAGGAATGGCTGCGTAAATTGCGTGCAGGGGGGAGAAGCATAGCTCTATGACTCTGTTTTTACAGACTGCCTGGACACGCAGATGGATTTGATACATTGGAAAAAGTCAGAATACATTATTTCTAGGAATTAATGGACTTTATGTTACTTTACTTTATGTGCCACAATCGTGAGAGAACTTGAGGAGATGAAGGCAGAGCTGTGAAACTGTTTCTGGAGGTGGAGGTTCTCCCTTCTGGAGGAACTGAGCAAGAAGAGATTACTGGGTGTGTCTTCACACACCCACCATTAACTGTTTCTGTTTCTGCCAGCAGTACCAGGTCTGACAGCTGGAGACGGTGGCCACCTGGGACTCGGGACTTGGCGGCTCCGGTGTTCTTCAGATCCGCTGACGGTGGAAGCCGTGTGGGATCCGGCTCTTCTCTGGACAGACGTCTTCTATCCTCGAGCCTGCCCACACGTCACCTTGTGTATGATTGACTGTACTCCTCTATTGTTATTGTCTGTATTCCGTTGTGCAATTCACAACATTAAATTGTTACTTTTTGGCTTATCCATTGTCCGTTCATTAACCCCCCCTGTTGTGGGTCCCTGTCACTACACCATCACAACATATATACTGATAAAAAACCTAAAAAGATTTTTTGCTGGACTGGCATAGCGTTGTGTACAATTGCAATGGCTTGGTGTACAGTCATGCAGTGTTGCACAGACTTACATACAGTAGCGGAGTGTTGCATAGACTTGCGTAGAGCACTGCGTCGGGTGCTCTATGTTGAAAGTTTGCAAAAAAATTAAACGTTTAATTTTTTGCGTCCATTTTGCAGACCCCTTTGTGTCCCTCAGCCGATTGCGACGAGCTGCATAAACTCAGCATAGTCAGTACGCTGCATTACACAACTCTACATTGGCCTGGTGTGAAAGGGGATTAAAATTCAACAAACAGATCATAAGGCGCTCTGAAAATCTACTTTAAAACCCTCTGTACCTTTTTTTTTTTATGACAGATGAGGTTCCGGATCCTCCCACCCACCTTATCTCTCTCTATGGACTGAACAGATTTGCTTCCAGTTGAAAACATTTTCACATCCCATTTGCTATCAGTTACATTTGCTTTCTAGTTACAGAGTTGTCTTTGTCAGGAATTGTCTCACAGGAAGACAATTCCTGACAAAGACAATTTCCACATTGCAGTATATAGAATTATGGGCCTTTGATGATACTTATATTTAGTCCTCACTGAATTCAAATGATAAACACATTTACATCTTAATTGAATTTAAATCTTAATTTAAAAAAAAATATAAATCTTAATTTTGAATATGATCTGTTTTAGGGGTTTGTATGAACAAAATTGTGAAATTAAAAGAAAATGGTAAATGGACTGCATTTATATAGCACTTTTCCATCTGCAGTGCTTTACAATAATGCCTCACATTCACCCCGCTGTCAGGGTGCTGCATTACAAGGCACTCACTACACATCGGGAGCAACTAGGGAATTAAGAACCTTGCCGAAAGGGCCCTTAGTGATTTTCCAGTCAGGTTGGGATTTGAACTGAGGATCCTCTGGTTTGAAGCCCAACACTTTAACCACTAGACCATCACTTACCCTAAAAAAAAAACAAAACAAACACACAACAATAAAATCGTCAATCAGCCATAAAATATGTTACCGCTATTCAAATAGGTGATGGTTCCTGGACCATCACCTTATCATGATGGAGAGGTTTGTCTGCCCCTATGAACCTGAGAGCTGTGTCGTCTGGAACCTTCCTGCTTGGTGCAGAAGGGACAGTGTTGCACTCGCTCTACCATACGGTTGTTACACAAAGGGAGCTGAGCCAAAAGGCGAAGCTCTCGATCTGCTAGTGACTAGCAGATCGAGAGCTTCGCAGCTAGTCAGTCTTCATTCCTACTGTGGTCATGACCGAAAGAATTATATCACGGGTACAAGTGACATTCCATCACAGATTGAACCAGAGATACTGCCAAGATGTTTGAGTGTGTCCCTGTACAAACACTTGAGGGTGTGTTGAGATTGTAATTTTTTTTTTGTTTTTTTTGCTGTTTCTGCAAATCCATCTCGAATCTTCTGTGGTGACGCTGACTAAAAACAATATTGGAGCCAAATTAACTTAGTTTTGTCCTAGAAGTGATTGTGCACGTACCTCTGTGATCTGTGCAGCAGTGTTGCCCCTGGCACCCAGTTGTACCATGCCCAGGGCAGAAAAGATGCTGAAAGGGGAGTAGAAAACATTTCCGGTTGTGTTCTCCTCAGTCATGGTTTTGAACAAATCCATGGAAAAGGCATTGTTGCTGCTGGATACGGTGGTGGTTGTTGCCATGATATCTGATACAAAAAAAGAATGTGATTATAAATTAGACCAACAATACAGCATACACCTTCAAACATATCAAACTCAACTCTAACCTTTCAACCACTTGCATATTTTATTTATTTATTTTTAGTACTACTTAATGAGAACCTAATTCTTGAAAATTCACTATTGTATAAGATTGTTGAAAGTGGAAAACCATTTCCTGGGTCCCCTGTAACTCAGTCTGCAACCCAATATTAATATCTTCTTCCAAGAATCGTGTTCTACCCCATCACAAAGAGTAATTGGTGATTGGTCCATAAGTTTTTGTGTAAACCTGGTGACAGATAAACACACACTGTTTTGATCGGAATGTTGTTTAATCTGGCAAATGATCTCCTGCACCATTACCTAATTTTGAATAAATGTATGAGCGGAAACAAATACACAGGTGATTATGTTTCCTCGTTTTAAAATTTTGTACCTTTTACAAGGCTATTTTAGGACTGCAGTACTTATTAGCCTCACCACAATGTAGAAAGAAGCTATTGTAATGGAGATATGTTTGTTTGTCTTTCTGCAGCAGAATCTTCAAAACACAAAGACCAGTTATGGCAGATAAACTCAGTGGACTGTCCTGTCATAACTCAGGTCTGGTCAAGGTCATAGGCATTGGTGGGCACAGCTAACTGAAAAGTTAGCTTTGATAACCATTAATCCGTGAACTGAAAAAGTAACTTTTAGAACGCTAAAAACAATTTAGCAGACGTTAGCGCTAACTTTTAGTATTGACTCGGTCGCGGCCACATTGGATTACACTGTCGGCTACTTATAAACCAGTTTCAAGTTTAAGCACCGCAGGGGCTGCTGGGTACATTCAAAGGTCAAGTCACATAACCTGTGCATTCCCAGGATCACAAACACAAAACGAATGCATGAAAAGTAAATAAATAAAAAATAAAACCCCAAACACTGTCCCACTGCAGCTACCCCAAACATCGCAGAATTGGAAGTCACAATTTCTCTCCATACTATACATTCATAAAGTTTTAACAGTTGCGTTCTCAAACAAAACAAATGCATGAAAAATAAATAAAAAAATAAAATCCCAAACACTGTCATCATCTTTATAAAAAGCAGTAAATGACAGGATCTGTTATAGGAATGGCTCACACATGTTGTGTTCAATGCAATGGGTGAGGTAAAATCTACACCTCACCCAGTGCACTGAGCTTCCTCAACGAAGAAAACCCACGTACATTTTTTTTTCTTTACATAAAAATACAGCAATAAGTATCCTTTCACTTTTAAAAAGTAAAGATTTGCATGTACAGATTGTCTTTAAAGCAGAACACCACCGCCAAACCACAGGAAGTGTTGGGAAAGTGTAGGTACACGGACCCACAACAGGGGGCGCAAATGAACGGACAATGGAGTAGGTCAAATAACAACAATTTACTGTTGTGAATGTGCACAATAAATACAACAGATTACAACAATAGACAAAAGTCAATTCTCAAAGGTGTCGTGTGGGCAGGCTCGAAGATAGGAGACGCCTGTCCAAAGCACAACCGGAACCACACGATTTCCTCCGCCACCAGACCCCGGGAATACTGGAGCCGCCAAGTCCCGAACTCCCAGGTGGCCACTGCCTCCGCGTGTCGGACCTGGTACTGCTGGCGAGGAACAAAAAGCAATTAAATGAGGGCGCGTTTGCACCCAGGAATCCGTACGGCAGGAAAGCTACCTCCACCTCTCGTTGGAAAAGTAGTCCACAATACAACGCACAAAATACTGTCAAACAGTCAGCTGAGGTACGTTACCTTCCAGGTAGAACGATATCTCGGCAAAGAGGTGGAGATGACGTCTTGCTGTTATACCGATGCTGATCAGATGAGTGGTGACAGCTGTCATAGGTGATGAGTGTCAGCTGTCACCCCGGCTGCTCCTGTGAGGCGGCAGCGCCCTCTGGTGCCTGGAGCCCGCACTCCAGGCAGGGCGCCCTCTGGTGGTGGTGGGCCAGCAGTACCTCCTTTTCAGCGGCCCACACAACAGGACCCCCCCCTCAACGGGCGCCTCATGGCGCCCGATCAGGCTTGTCCGGGTGGCGGCGGTAGAATTCGGCCAGGAGGGCCGGGTCCAGGATGAAGCTCCTCTTCACCCAGGAGCGTTCTTCAGGTCCGTACCCCTCCCAGTCCACCAAATACTGGAAGCCCCGGCCCATCCTGCGGACATCCAAGAGCCGGCGCACAGTCCAAGCCGGCTCGCCATCGATGATCCGGGCAGGAGGTGGTGCCGGACCCAGAGTACAGAGGGGTGAGGTGTGATGGGGCTTGATCCGGGACACGTGGAAAACAGGATGGATCCGCAGTGAGGCCGGAAGCTGAAGCCTCACTGCGGCGGGACTGAGTACCTTGACGATCTTAAACGGACCGATATACCGGTCCTGCAGTTTAGGGGAGTCCACTTGAAGGGGAATGTCCTTAGTAGACAACCACACTGCCTGCCCTGGCCGGTACGTAGGGGCCGGGGTTCGCCGACGGTCTGCATGGGCCTTCGTCCTCATCCGGGCCCTCAGCAAGGCAGAACGGGCGGCACGCCACACCCGACGGCACTTCCGTAGGTGGGCCTGGACCGAGGGCACACCGACCTCTCCCTCAACCACCGGAAACAAAGGAGGTTGGTACCCCAGACATACCTCGAAAGGGGAGAGGCCGGTGGCTGACGACACCTGGCTGTTATGGGCATACTCGATCCAGGCCAGATGGGTACTCCAGGCCGCTGGGTGCACGGCTGTCACACAATGCAGGGCCTGCTCCACCTCCTGATTGGCCCGTTCTGCTTGCCCGTTGGTCTGGGGATGATACCCGGATGAGAGACTCACCGTGGCCCCCAGTTCCCGGCAGAAGCTCCTCCAGACTTGCGAGGAGAACTGGGGACTGCGATCGGAGACGATGTCTGTTGGGATCCCATGCAGCCGGACGACGTGGTGGACCAGGAGGTCCGCTGTCTCCTGGGCCGTCGGGAGCTTCGGGAGGGCCACGAAGTGGGCCGCCTTGGAGAATCGGTCCACTATCGTGAGGATGGTGGTGTTGCCCTGGGACGGCGGGAGGCCCGTGACAAAATCCAGGCCGATGTGGGACCAGGGGCGATGGGGCACGGGCAGCGGCTGGAGCAGTCCCGAAGCCCTGCGATGATCAGCCTTGCCCCTGGCGCAGGTGGTGCAGGCCTGGATATAATCCCGGACGTCGGCCTCTAGGGACGCCCACCAGAAGCACTGCCGGACAACTGCCACGGTTCTTCGCACCCCTGGATGACAGGAGAGCTTAGAGCCGTGACAGAAGTCCAGGACTGCAGCCCTAGCTTCTGGTGGGATGTAGAGTCTGTTCCTCAGCCCAGTTCCGGGGTCCGGGCTTCGTGCCAGGGCCTCCCGGACGGTTCTCTCTACGTCCCAGGTAAGGGTGGCCACGATAGTGGACTCCGGGATGATGGGTTCCGGTGGATCCGACAACTCCGCTTTGACTTCTTCTTCATGTACCCGGGACAAGGCATCCGATCTCTGGTTTTTGGTCCCGGGACGGTAGGTGATCCGGAAGTCAAAACGGCCGAAGAACAGTGACCAGCGGGCTTGCCTGGGGTTCAGCCGCTTGGCGGTCCTGATATACTCCAGGTTCCGGTGGTCAGTGAAAACCGTGAATGGCACGGACGTTCCCTCCAACAGATGTCTCCACTCTTCAAGAGCCTCTTTCACCGCAAGGAGTTCTCGATTGCCGACGTCATAGTTCCGTTCGGCGGGGTCAACCTGCGGGAAAAATAGGCACACGGGTGAAGGACCTTATCGGTCTTCCCGCTCTGGGAAAGCACAGCTCCTATCCCTGAGTCCAAGGCGTCCACTTCAACCACTAACTGGCGACTAGGATCGGGCTGCACCAGAACGGGTGCAGACGAGAAGCGCCGTTTCAACTCCTTGAACGGCGGCATCGCAACGATCCGACCAGGTGAAGGGGACTTTTGGTGAGGTCAGGGCTGTCAGGGGGCTAACTACCTGACTGTAGCCCTTAATGAACCTCCTGTAGAAATTAGCAAAGCCGAGGAACTGTTGCAGCTTCCTACGGCTGGTGGGTTGGGGCCAGTCTCTCACCGCCGCGACCTTGGCCGGATCAGGAGCGACGGAGTTAGGGGAGATGATAAACCCCAGGAAGGACAAAGAAGTGCGGTGAAACTCGCACTTCTCGCCCTTCACAAACAGCCGGTTCTCTAATAACCGCTGCAGGACCTGACGTACATGCCGGACATGGGTCTCAGGATCCGGAGAAAAAGATGAGTATATCGTCAGATATACGAAGACGAATCGGTGCAGGAAATCCCACAAGACATCATTAACCAATGCTTGGAACGTCGCGGGGGCGTTTGTAAGACCGAACAGCATGACCAGGTACTCAAAGTGACCTAACGGGGTGTTAAATGCCGTCTTCCACTCGTCTCCCTTCCGGATCCGAACCAGGTGATACGCATTCCTGAGATCGAGCTTGGTGAACATTTGGGCTCCATGCAGGGGCGTGAACACTGAGTCCAACAAGGGCAATGGGTATCGGTTACGAACCGTGATTTCGTTCAGCCCCCTGTAGTCAATGCATGGACGTAGTCCGCCATCCTTTTTTCCCACAAAAAAGAAACCTGCACCCATCGGGGAAGTGGAATTCTGGATCAACCCGGCAGCTAAAGAGTCCCGGATGTAGGTCTCCATTGATTCGCGCTCAGGTCGTGAGAGGTTGTACAGCCTGCTGGACGGGAACTCAACGCCTGGAACCAAATCAATGGCACAATCGTACGGACGGTGGGGGGGAAGGGTGAGCGCCAGATCCTTACTGAACACATCCACAAGGTCATGGTACTCCACCGGCACCGTCCCTAGATTGGGCGGGACTCTGACCTCCTCCTTAGCCTGGGAACCGGGAGGAACCGAGGAACCTAAGCATACCCGATGGCAGGTCTCGCTCCACTGCACCACTACCCCGGACGGCCAATCGATCCGGGGATTGTGTTTTAACATCCAGGGGAACCCTAAAATCACACGGGAGGTAGCAGGAGTCACAAAAAACTCGATCTCCTCCTGGTGATTTCCTGACACCACCAGAGTTACTAGTTACTAGTTACCCCTAGCCCAGTTTCTAGGGGCGGGCGTTGGTGTTTAACCGCTGAGGCCAGCCTCCTCAGTCTATCTGGTGCCCTAAATGTGGCCCTGCTCATGTCCATAGCTTCGTCAGCAGGGGGAGCTGTAACCACACGGAGCTTAGGGGCCGTGGAGCGTGGGGAGGGCGGAACGCGGTCGGAACTGGAAGGGAGAGGGACGGCGCGTGCCCGGCCACGCCCTTCGTCTCGTTCCCGACGGCGTTCTTCTAACCGATTGTCTAATCGTATAACGAGATCAATAAGCCCATCTAAATCCCGCGGTTCGTCCTTAGCCACCAGGTGCTCCTTTAGGACTAACAACAGTCTGTTTACAAAGGCGGCGCGGAGGGCAGTGCTATTCCAGCCGGACCTCGCAGTCGCGATGCGGAAGTCGACTGCATAGGCAGCTGCGCTCCGACGCCCCTGTCTCATTGACAGCAGCATGGCTGAAGCGGTCTCTCCTCTATTTGGGTGATCGAACACTGTTCTGAACTCCCTCACAAACCCATCATATGTCTGAAGGAGCCGTGAATTCTGCTCCCAGAGCGCTGTAGCCCAAGCGCGTGCCTCACCGCGAAGCAGGTTTATTACATAAGCTAGCTTGCTGGCATCAGTCGCGTACATGAGAGGACGTTGTGCGAAGACGAGCGAACACTGCATAAGGAAGTCCGCGCACGTCTCCACACAACCTCCGTACGGCTCTGGAGGGCTTATGTATGCTTCCGGGGAAGGTGGGAGGGGTCGTTGAATGACCTGTGGAACGTCACTGTTACGCACAGGGTCGACAGGAGGGAGAGCCGCAGCAGCACCCTGAGGGCGCGCTTCCACTTGCGCGGCGAGAGCCTCCACCCTGCGGTTAAGGAGGACGTTCTGCTCGGTAATTAAATCCAACCGAGCCGTGAAAGCGGTGAGGATCTGCTGCAACTCACCGATCATTCCTCCTGCAGACGCCTGTGCGCCCTGTTCTTCCATTGGCCGTTCAACAGCCGGTTGACGCCCCTCGGGATCCATGACGAAGGCCGAGATATCCTGTTGGGAAAGTGTAGGTACACGGACCCATAACAGGGGGCGCAAATGAACGGACAATGGAGTAGGTCAAATAACAACACTTTACTGTTGTGAATGTGCACAACAAATACAACAGATTACAACAATAGACAAAAGTCATTCTCAAAGGTGTCGTCGTGGGCAGGCTCGAAGATAGGAGACGCCTGTCCAAGCAGAACCGGAACCACACGATTTCCTCCGCCACAGACCCCGGGAATACTGGAGCCGCCAAGTCCCGAACTCCCAGGTGGCCACTGCCTCCGCGTGTCGGACCTGGTACTGCTGGCGAGGAACAAAAAGCAATTAAATGAGGGCGCGTTGCACCCAGGCATCCGTACGGCAGGAAAGCTACCTCCACTCTCGTTGGAAAAGTTGTCCACAATACAACGCACAAAATACTGTCAACAGTCAGCTGAGGTACGTTACCTTCCAGGTAGAACGATATCTCGGCAAAGAGTGGAGATGACGTCTTGCTGTTATACCGATGCTGATCAGATGAGTGGTGACAGCTGTCCATAGGTGATGAGTGTCAGCTGTCACCCCGGCGTGCTCCTGTGAGGCGGCAGCACGCCCCCCTTGGTGCCTGGAGCCCGCACTCAGGCAGGGCGCCCTCTGGTGGTGGTGGGCCAGCAGTACCTCCTCTTCAGCGGCCCACACAACAGGAAGCCCATCTCGACAGGGGAGCGAGACACACTAACTGTCGATTTACGCTATGGAAGCTGATCTCGACAGAACACTGGCCTGACTGTTGACACACTACAGACTACAGACACAACAGGAACTAACGTATGATTTTAGGGTTTACAAATGTTTTTAACCGTTAAACTTTCCTCACTTTACCAGCAAAAAAAAATGTTAGCGGACTGAAAATTAGTGGAACTAAATTTAGCTGAAAAGTTAATCCAGGAACAAAAAGTTAGTGGTTAGCGGTTAGCGGATTAGCGGAACTGTGCCCACCATTGCTCACAGGTCTAAGGTTAAAGTCAAGTCAGAGGTCACGATCTATAAATACATATAATGACCATATGTTAGCAACAACATGAGATACTGAAATGTGGTTTTTGACACAGACCTCTACTGGAACTAACAAATATATTAGACCTCTGAAGTCAGTGATGATGTCAAGTCAAAAAATTTTAGCAAGGCACTGCAATTGTTCAGATACATTGATAACTTATGCTTTTATTGAAATTCATTATTATCATTATTATTCCCACTTTTGGTCGCAGTGCGTATGGGACCGGCTGCGCTTTAATGAATCGGGGGTTGCTCCCTGGTTAAAAAAGCATATAAAGCAAAAATAAGTGCGTCTTAAGTCTGGACTTGAAAATCTCCACAAAATCTGACTTTTATTGACGCAGGGAGATCATTCCACAGAACAGGGGCACGATAAGAGAAAGCTCTATGACCCGCAGACTTCTTATTCACCTTAGGGACACAAAGTAGTCCTGCACCCTGAGAACGTAAAGCCCGGGCCGGTACGTAAGGTTTAATTAGGTCAGCTAGGTAGAGAGGTGCCAGTCCATGAATAATTTTATAGGTTAGTAACAGAACCTTAAAATCTGATCTCACTGGGACAGGAAGCCAGTGAAGGGATGCCAAAATGGGTGTAATGTGGTCAAACTTTCTGCTTCGTGTCAAAAGTCTGGCTGCAGCATTTTGAACTAATTGGAGATCCTTAATGCTAGACTGCGGCAAACCAGAAAATAGAACATTGCAGTAGTCCAATCTAGAAGAGATAAATGCATGGATCAGGGTCTCAGCATCAGCCATAGACAGGATGGGACAAATCTTTGCTATATTTCGCAGGTGGAAGAAAGCAGTCCTAGTAATATTTGTAATGTGGAGGCCAAAGGACAACGAAGGATCAAAAATTACCCCAAGGTTCCTCACTTTGTCAGTGTGATGTATGATACACGAGCCGAGGCTGAACGTTAACTGGTCAAATTGATGCCGATGTCTCACTGGACCAAGAACCATCATTTCAGTCTTATCAGAGTTTACAAGTAGGAAGTTTCTAGACATCCAACTTCTCACTGCTGCAAGGCAATCTTCGAAGGATTTTATGTGAACAAGATTACCAGCAGTGATCGGCATGTATAACTGAGAATCATCTGCATAGCAGTGAAAGGTAATCCCAAAATGCCGCAATATGTGCCCAAGGGGTGCTACATAAAGGGAGAAAAGCAGGGGGCCTAAGACAAACCCCTGTTTAACCCCAAATTTCATGTCACTAAGGTTAGAGGTAGTGTTACTGTACAAAACACAGTGAGAACGACTGGTCAAGTATGACGTCAGCCATGCAAGGGCATGCCCAGTAATCCCAAAATGATTTTCCAGCCTATCAAGTAGAATATGATGATCCACTGTATTAAATGCAGCACTGAGATCTAACAGCAACTGAACCGTAGTGGTGTCCGAAACCAATGTAAGCAGAAGATCATTCACCACTTTAGTGAGAGCCGTCTCTGTGGAATATTTTCTAAAAGCAGACTGCAGTGTTTCAAAGAGATTATTCTCAGTAAGATAGTCTACAAGCTGCCGTGACACCATTTTACCAGAATTTAGAGAAAAATTATAGATTTGATATCGGCCGATAGTTTATCAATACATAGGGTCAAGATTAGGTTTCTTAAGTAATGGTTTAATCACTGCAGATTTGAAACATTTAGGAACAGATCCAGAAGTTAAAGAAAGATTAATAATTTTCCAGCACAGTCGGCCCAAGAGTGGGCCACAGGTCCTTTAAACAGTTTTGTTGGTATTAGGATCAAATAAACAGGTTGTGGTTTTTGTTGACATTACAGTTTTTCAGCAATTGCCTAGTGAGATACTATCAAATTCTGTAAATCTAGGTAATACCTCAGTAGTGGCGCCCACATCAATAGCAGGGTGTAGGAAATCTTGTGCTGTAAAAGGAAAGCGAACTATAGGTGGTTGTCCATGCATAAGTGTTGCCATCGTGTCGAACAAGAACTCTGAGTTATGCTTGTTTTTGTTGATCAAATCAGAGTAGTAGGTCTGCTTTGTAGCCAATAATGCATGTTTATAGTCTAAGCATCACCCCACTCAAGGTGAAATACTTCTAATTTTGAATGACGCCATTTCCGTTCTAGACCGCTTGCTTTATGCTTGAGGTCACGCAGATAATCAGTGAACCAAGGTGACTGTGATATTGGGGGAGCGCGGTTTTAACACAGGTGGTGCAATCATGTCGAGTGTAGTTTTGAGCACTGAGTTTAAACTATCCACAAGTCTGTCTACTGACTGTGTATTTGTCAGATGTGAAGCTAGGCAGTCTAGCTTCGAGTTCAGTCTTAAGCCGCGTTCACACCGGGCTGATCAGACGCTACAAATTCGTGTGGGTCGCCAGGCGACGGACGCGCCTCCTTACGACCAGGTGTGTCGCTCTGCTGGGTGGACCTTTCGCTGAGAAAATATCGCCCTGGTGCGTCATCAAATAGGACGAGCTTCCATTCCGCTCGCCGGCTCCGGTTGTCAGTCAAGCTAACATGACGGACCTTGATCACACGGAGCGAGTTGCTGTGGAAAGCTCCCAATACAGAGAGTATCATTATTTGCTGCAGGAGCTGTGTCTGGGTGACGGCCGCTTTCAGCGGTCCTTCCGCCTCTGCGGGACCCCAGTTTGAGGACCAACTGTCCTGTCACGCGCGCACATGTAAACAATAAAAAAAAAAAAAGAAACTTGCTTTCTGCAGCTTGCTCTTCCCCCAAAAAACTCTGTCATAATTGTGTTTAGAAACCAGTCACCATTTGTTTTATTATAGATCTGTGTAGTTAATTAATAAAATATTCTCCACACAGACGATTTGCTCGCGCACGCACGTAAGAAAAAAAGAAAAGGAAAATCTCAGCTCCCGCTGCTGCAAGTAGGGCTGCTGCTCGCTCCAAAAACTCTGTCATAATTGTTTAGAAACCATCACATTTGCTTTATTATACAGCTGTGTAGGTTAATAAGTAAAATAATCTCCAGGACGATTCGCGCGGGCGCACGTAAAATAAAAATAAAAGGAACTCCGCCTCCCCGCTGCTGTGGGGCTGCTATTTCGCTCCAAAAACTCTGTCACTAATTGTGAAATAAAGGACAAAAGAGACATAAGTCCTGCTCACAGGCTGCTACCAGATACAGGGCATGTTCACATCTTCCGTTCAAACTCCCAGACATCTCCACGTCACTACATATTCAGTCCCTGATTGGTCATCGTGGTGCGACGAGACGAAAAAGTTCAGATTTTTGAACTTGGGGAGGAGGGCAACACGACGTGACGCAATATCGCGCCACAAACGCGCAAAATGCTCAAAATCACTTCACTCGCGTCGCTTTACTCGTGTCCATCGCGTCGCGCTGTGCGGTTTGGCGCCAAAACGCGTCCTTACATAGGGATTACATGGCAACCTGTGCCTGCAGTCGCTCGCGTCGCGTCCGGTGTGAACGCGGCTTTAGTTGAGGAGTTGATGCATCGCCGTAATGATATATATGTTATGTGTCGACGCGGGTTGAGGAGGCGTACCTGTGCTGACGGAACCCAGCGCTAAAACCAACCAGAAAGCGGTTCCAATAACAAAACAATTTTATTTTTCCCCCTTCTGTGCAATACAAAGTGTACAAACGTAAAACTGCGTCAGTCTGGCGGAGTGAAGGACGGCACGCTCTCCAGCGCCCAAAAGGATCGAAGCCCGGTGCTTCTGGACCCACGTTTACCGCCAAACACCCCCCAGGTGGACATGACAAACCAACTCTGCGAAGGATAGAAAGGGTGAGGTAAGTCAGCAGCTACAACTAATATCCTTCAAAGGCACACACTATCAGCAAAACATCAGGTCTGAATTTAAGCTTATGTTAAATGAGCAGTTTCTCACAACAGGTGGAGGATCATCAGTCCGCACGCCACGGCAGTGAGAAGCGAGCTGCACAATTCTCATCAATGTTCAAATATACAAAATACCAAGTTACTGTTAACAATTATTCAGACAATCAATCACCTCTTGATGTGTGCTGACAGCATGTGTCCCTCACCCGTCCTCCTTCACAGGCAACGATGTGTCCAAACCCAGGCGCGTCCTCAGCGTCTCACAAACGAACATCACAAGGTCGAGTTCCCGGCAGTTCTGCTTGAATCACACATGGCTTAAATGCAGAACGCCATCTCATTATCTGCTTCAGCTGAAAGTCTTTAAGGTTGCACGTGAGCACCATCCACAGGTGCTGCACATTACGTTGATGAGGGTGAAGGACTCTTCTGCCAGCACCTTCTCCACAGACAATAAATCAGTTTGCATACCACCTGGAAAGCAAAGAAAAGAAAAGAACACCCAAATGTCCAGCCAAACCCCCCAACACACAACAATATAAGTTGTTCCACTAAACACGGCAGCGAAACTGTAAACTTAATAAGTGAGTGATCAGAGACCACTGATGTAAGAGGCATGATGTCAATATTCGTGACAGCAATACCACATGCGAGAACTAGATCCAGGGTATTTCCACTAACGTCCGTCGAATCCCGAACGCATTGCCGAAATCTCAATGCATTCACAATTTCCATAAATGATTTGCAGAGGGGATCAGAAGGCTTATTTATATGAATGTTAAAGTCACCAATGATCAGAATGTTATCTACACTAGTTGACAAGTTAGAGATGAATGCACCAAATTCATCTAAGAATTCAGAATATGGGCCAGGAGGCCTATATACAGTGACAAAGTAATACGACTGATTTTTATTCTTCTGACCTTGGCAATGTGTAATATCCTGAGCAGAGCGGAGAATCAGATGCTCAAACGAGTGATATTTGTAACCCCCAACAGCGAATAAGCTAAACCTAGATTTATAAATAAGAGCAACACCCCTGCCTTGCTTTCCATCATGAGGGACGTGACTAAATGTATGTGCTGGTGGGCAACCCTCATTTAAGGGGAGGACAGCTGTAGGTTTAAGCCAGGTTTCACACAGCCCAATCATATCTACGTGATGATCAATAATTAAATCATTGATCAACAGTTATTTTGAGGACAGTGATCTTATGTTAATGAGACCCAGTCTAAGGACCTCAGTGGGGTTGACAGTTGAACTGTTTGGGTTTAGGGGTGGTTCCAGAGTAGCATATATAAGATGCCTAGAAGTAGGTTTAGGTTTAAGACATTCCATGCGCGTTGTAGGTAGCAGACACAAAATATTTGCTATTGCTGGAACAACCACTGGGCCATCCTCAATTTCATCAGCATCCAATATAGTAATGGGTATTAAGTTTGGAAAGCATATCCCTCTATGATTTTTATGGACACGACTACGGAAGCAGGCCACAGTCTCAACTTGTTGAAATTCCCTCCCTGGCAAATAAACTGCACTATCATCATAGTGGATTTTCTGCACTAAATTCCCCGCTAAGCTAATGGATTCCACACCCACATTTGTCATAAGCCTTGCAGGGTCTCTAATCACCTGCTCTGTGGCATGCTGTAGATTCCTAATGTTACCTTCCCTGTAGAGCTCTATCTATGTTCGCAGACAAGATGGCGGCGCCTTCCCCAGTAGGGTGGAGGCCGTCGGGCATCAGCAAGCCACGGCGGCCCCAGAACAAAGGCCAGTTATCAATAAAGCTAAAGCCTTGCTGGCTACAAAACTGCGCCAGCCACCTATTT
This sequence comes from Thalassophryne amazonica, assembly GCF_902500255.1. Taxonomy (NCBI): domain Eukaryota; kingdom Metazoa; phylum Chordata; class Actinopteri; order Batrachoidiformes; family Batrachoididae; genus Thalassophryne; species Thalassophryne amazonica. Next base: position 73,055,905 of record NC_047103.1, read on the forward strand.
AACGATGTCAGCCTGCTAAACGCCTCATCAGTACCCCGGGAGGGGAGGGGACCAGAGACTATTAATCGATGCCGACACATCTTTCTGGCAAGGTCACAAGTCCTCTCTATGTCCATTTTTGTGACCTCTAAGTGCTTCATCCTGATATCATTGGTGTTAACGTGAATAACTATGTGACTATATCTCGTGTCATGTTCCTTCGTCTGTCTTCCCTTCTGCAGCGTCAGCACCCAATGTCGGGAACTCTGGCCCCAGAAATACATTTAATGTCAGCCGGCACCTGTAACCTGACTTTGCCCGTGATAGAATCCCCTATCACTAAAGTCCAATGTTTCGGCCTGGAGACAGGAGTGGAAGTCATTTGTGGGCTCAGAGAATTCACATCTGGCAAATCCAAGGGGGAGAACCGATTCACAGTTCGCACTGGCGAGTGTGATCGGGGTGCCACAACGGGGCACCAAGCCCTACAGGGCTTCTTCCGCCTAGCCACAGTCCGAAAGCCATCCTCCACAGCCGGCATTTCTAAGCTGATGCTAATGGGCTCGCTAGCCCGCCCAACACTAACCTCATCTGGAGTGCCCGTAACTTCTAACTCCACTGAGCTAAGAAGCTGCTCCAACTTATGGACACGGCTCTCTAAGAGAGCCACCCTATCTTCCAACATCACGCAGGATTTATGGAGGGTGTAAAGTAGTATTAGTAGTGTACTTTGTGCATTAAGAAATTCAAGAATGTAGCCAAGCAAACACGAGCTAACCAATAATGGATAAGCTAAACACTCCTAAGGCTCACACAGACGCAAATAAATTTATTAAAATTCACAGCAGTTACACTGAAAAAGTAACAGAAGTATTAAACAGGTAAAAAAAAAGCAGCAGCTATAAAATACACTAAACAGTTAATTAACTAACAGGAGTGTAAAAAAATTAAATGAAAAAATGATGACGGGGGTCCAAAATATCTAACGCAAGGTAACCGCTAGCGAAAATGCTAGCCGCTCCTAAGATTTTACACAGGAGTAAAATAATTACTTAAAATTCACAGCAGTTCGACTGAAAAATGAACAGAAGTATTAAACGGGTAAAAAAGAAACAGCTATGAAAAGTAACGACGGAGAGGAGAGAGGTTGACCTAGCTAGCGAATGCTAAGTGCTAGCGAATTCTAACTGCAAGTGATTCACAACAGGACTGTTGTTAAATAACGTTCAGAGTAGATACAATTAATAACCAGAAGATTGCTAAACAGAAATAAAAGAAGCGTATACAACCGTGTGAAGTTCAGAGTGGCGTCATCGGTGGCTGATGGTGGATGAGGTCCTCCCAGGCAATGTTTGCTGTAAAGGCTGATGTCAGAGGCACAAAGTGGCTCAAATAAACAAAACAAAGCAAAGCATTTTGTTTCTAGATTGGAAAGCTTCAAAGAGCGTTTTCTTGGAAGCTGTTCAGGGTTTGACCTGTTTGCGCAGTTTGGAGACCCTGTAGGTCTGCATCATTTATCCTATTATTCATTTCGATTGCAATTGAAAATTGCTTTAAATTTCTTAACATAAAAGTTAATTGAATAGTTTTAAGATTAGTTAGTAGAATTTGGAGCTTGCAGGTTCTCCTAGTGTTTGTGTGGGTCTGTCTGGTTGTTACGGCTTCCTCCCACAATTAAGGATATGCAAGTTAGTTGAATTTGAAATTTTGAATTGGTCCAGGTCTATCTGGTACAAAAGATCTCAACTTTAGTGTTCATCCCCCCATTGGATTGGCTGGGGTGGCTCAATTATAAGTGTAAAACTATTAATGTGTCCTACTCAGTTTTGGAGAAACAATTTTACGCCTAAAATATGGGGTAAATTAAAAATTGTGAAGTCATTTCAATATTTGATGATCTTGGTGCATCTAAGTAGAAATAACAGACATATTTAGTAAGGGTGTCGGAAAAAATTGATTCACGTCTGAATCGCGATTCTTATTTATTACGATTCTGAATCGATCCAAAATGTCCAAGAATCCTCCCGGTTGGCTTCTGGGGTATAGTCACGGTTGGTGACACTGGACGTGTTTCCAGTTTCCACTGCGCCAAGGGGGTGGGGTTGGGGTTGTTTTGTTTGTATGTTTTTTTTTCTCCTTTTGTTTTTCCCCCCAGTTTCCGCCCTCAGGGTTTGACTGTGGTGTCCTCTGGGGGGGAAAGGGCTGTGGGTCCATCTAGCCATAGACGGCCGGGGCTGGGTCCGTTGTTCATGAGGGGAGGCGTCTCCTGGGGTTGATGGAATGGTCCTCTGGGAGGCGCTGGGAGTCCCCGTGGGTGACGTTAGGTCCCAGAGGGACCTAGGCTGTGGTTATTACTCCTGGAGCTGGCGGGATGTCCTCTGGGGGGTGTTGGTCCCTACATGTCGTTGGGGGGGGGGGGGGGTGTTAGCAGTTTTATTTGCAAACTTAAGTTTGGGTTTTTCTTTTCTCCCCTTCCCGGGGTTTGATGGAACGGGCCTCTGGGGAGGGGGGGGTGTTTTGGTTGTTTGTGTTTGTCTTTTTTGTTTTATGACTAATCAGCTGTGAACATGGTTGGACAAAGGCTGACCGCACAGGTTCAAGAACTCCTGGCCACACCTGTGCTAATTGACTGATAGAAACAAGGGCAAAGATGCAGCCAGAGGAGAAGACACCTACCGTTCTGTAGATGAGGATTCTGTTGGAAGATGAATGCGGATACGGTTTCCAGCCATGGTCCCTGGAGGGGGGTGTTTCTCCTGGGCCAGGTTTGTGTGGTCGCCGGGAGGCTTCCCGTGAGGGTGGGGTACTGTTGTATGGCTGGGGGGCCTGGCTGCCTTTTTGTTTCTGTCTTTTGTTTTTTCCTTCCAGGTGGCTTGCATTTGGGACTGAGTGGCTGTGTAGCTGAGTTTATCAGGACCTCACCCTGATCACCTGCGGCTCGTCAGGACTCACAGCTGTGGTGCATCTTCATGGATTGGAACATGGTGGCATTTAAGACTGGAGTACACAGTGTGTATTTGCCAGAGACTCGACCTTGTGACCAGACGGGTGAGATCGTCGTCTCGGGAGCCATCTCATCATCAGTGGATGCAGAGAACGTCCAGGTTTGATGCATGGTCTGTGAAAGAGGAGAGGGTGAGGTCTCACGCTCGTCAGCACACTTCCTGAGGTATGTTAGATTTTGTGACTAACATTTATACAGTCAGTAAATGTGGTGTCCCTCACACCTTATTATATTGAGCTGTATGTTGGTCATTTATACATAATGATTCCTTCTTTCAGACTCGGTTTGTCGCGGCCACCTGGGGGGTGTCAGCGGGGTCCTTGGGTCCGAACCAGTTCTGGCTCCGGACCGTTAGCGCTGCTGGGAGCGCACCGCAATCCACCACGCCAGACCGCGCACGTTTATATTTTTCACAGCACTGTTATGTTCATTAAACTCTGTTATCCTTTGTACCGTGCTCTGCTTATTTTATACTGGGTCCTTCAAACGCTGGTCGGTTCTCCGGGCTGCGTCCGACACATAACAGTGTACCACAGGATTTAGTAGTATTATTTTCTTTTAACGCACTGTCTTAGTTTGGAGAGAGTTTCTCTTTGATCTCTGTTGATTTTAAATTGGTCCACGTCAGTTGAGATTTTGTCACACACCAGGTGAGATCTGGCCCTACGGGGAAGGAACGCCCAGGTTGGGCTACTGGTGTTTTGGTCAGGTGCTCTTGGTGCATAGCACCTCAAGTTGTCAGTCAGTCGGTTGTAGTGGTTTCAGGGGAAGCGGTTGCTGCACCTGAGCCCAAAGTTTAAACCGTTTGAAGTCTATGAGAGGTTCAATTCAGTCAAAGAAGTCTTTGCCGAAAAGAAGTGGAAAAGTATCCAGTTGTGATGTACAGACTGGATGGACAAAACTCATGGGCCCCACCATCAGGTGGATGTGGGCCGTGGATGACGTCATGGTGTCTCGGTCAGTGTACGATTGTATCTTAACTGAGCAAGGTGTGTGTGTAAGGTTTTTCTTAGTCTCAGCCTGCAGTTTGTTAAACAGTTTGGCTGACATGAGTGTGACATCGGCAGCCATGTCAATGAGGGCTTCCTGCTGGAAGGAGTTTCCAAGTGTTACAGGCATGTATAGCTTTCGTGTTCTGTCATTTTCTGACAGGTTGCACAAAAACTTTGGTTGGCCTGATTCATTTATGCTGACCCCGTCTGGGTGAGCACATGTTTTCTCCTAGAGATTGACCTTGTCTCCACAAGCGTTGCTGAAGGAGTAAGGTTGACCTTTTTGCAGTGTTTGGTCTTGTGCTTCGAGTCTGGGACTCGGGATCTGTGTCTGATTCAGTCTGTGACCTTCCTCAGCTGTGTGAGACTGACGGAATGATGCTGCTACATGTGAAGGTGGAACCATACAGGTGACGGATAGCACATCAGCCCTATGTTTTCAGTCGTGTGATTATCTGAGAAATTGAGCATGAGCTGGACATGCCCCAACATGTCCTGTGGGGCTTCATCACGGCGTTGCTTTGCGCCATGCGGCTCCACCGCGACGTGCGGAACCCTTTCCATGACAAAAACTCCTGTAACAGTGGAATGTGCCGTTCATTTCTAAACTGGACACTGTCTTGTATGTCGTCTGACTAGCACAGGAATTGTGAAAAGACGTGGACATCAGCACTTTTTCGGCACATTGAGACAGACGTGCAGAGGAGTTCCGCGTGTCGCAGTGGAGCCGCATGGCGCAAAGCAACTGTTGTGTGGGCCGCTGAAGAGGAGGTACTGCTGGCCCACCACCATTAGAGGGCGCCCTGCCTGGAGTGCGGGCTCCAGGCACCGGAGGGCGCTGCCGCCTTACAGGAGCAGCCAGGATGACAGCTGTCACCCATCACTGGAGACAGCTGATCCCAATCAACAAGGAGGTATATCAGCAGGACGGCATCTCCACCTCATTTGCCGAGATATCGCCTTACCAAAGAGGTAACAATCTCCGCCTACACATACGTGTGACTATAATTGTATTCTTGTTGATTATTTGTAGGACAGCTGACTACCGGACAGCATTTGGATAAGTACTCACCTTCCTACACTTCTTGATTGTTGTTGACGAGAGGTGGAGGTGGACTCTCCACCCTCCGTGTTGCTGGGTGCAGCCGCACCCACACCTGACTGTTTCTGTTTCTTGCCAGCAGTATCGGATCCGACGAGCGGAGGCAGTGGCCACCTGGGAATTCGGGACTTGGCGGCTCCAGTATTCCCGGGGTTCGGTGGCAGAGGAAATCGGGTTGGTTCCGGTTTGACTTGGACAGACGTCTCCTATCGTCGAGCCTGCCCACACGACACCGTTGTAATTGAACTCAGTCTCAATATTGTAATCGGTTGTATTTGTTGTGCCTGTTTCACAACAGTAAAAACAGTGTTATTTGACTCCTCCATTGTCCGTTCATTTGCGCCCCCTGTTGTGGGTCCGTGTTCCTACACTTTCACAACAGGATATCTCGGCCAACGTCATGGATCCCGAAGGGCGTCAACCGACTGTTGAACGGCCAATGGAAGACCAGGACGCGCAGGCGTCCTCGGGAGGGGTGATCGGTGAGTTGCAGTGGATCATCGCCGCTTTCACGAAACGGATGGATTTAATGACCGAGCAGAACGTCCTCCTGAACCGCAGGGTGGAGGCTCTCGCCGCACAAGTGGAAGCGCGCCCCCTGGGCGCCGCTGCGGCTTTTCCTCCCGTCGACCCTGTGCGTAACAGCGATGTTCCACTGGTCGTCCAACGACCCCCCCCCCCACCTTCCCCTGAAGCTTACATAAGCCCCCCAGAGCCGTACAGAGGCTGTGTGGAGACGTGCGCAGATTTTCTTATGCAGTGCTCGCTCGTCTTCGCACAGCGTCCAGTCATGTACGCGACCGATGCTAGCAAGGTAGCTTATGTAATAAACCTGCTTCGCGGTGAGGCACGCGCTCGGGCTACAGCGCTCTGGGAGCAGAATTCACGGCTCCTTCTGACATATGATGGGTTTGTAAGGGAGCTCAGAACCGTGTTCGATCACCCTAATAGAGGCGAAACCGCTTCAACCGTGCTACTGTCAATGAGACAGGGGCGTCAGAGCGCAGCTACCTATGCAGTCGACTTCCGCATCGCGGCTGCGAGGTCCGGCTGGAATAGCACTGCACTCCGCGCCGCCTTTGTAAACGGACTGTCGTTGGTTCTTAAGGAGCACCTGGTGGCTAAGGACGAACCGCGGGATTTAGATGGGCTCATCGATCTTGTCATACGGTTAGACAACCGGTTAGAAGAACGTCGGCGGGAACGAGACGAAGGGCGTGGCCGGGCACGCGCCGTCCCTCTCCCTTCCGGTTCCGACCGCGCTCCGCCTTCCCCACGCTCCACGGCCCCTGCGCTCCGTGGGACCACAGCTCCCCCTACTGACGAAGCTATGGACACGAGTAGGGCAACATTTAGGGCACCGGATGCACAGAGGAGACGGGCCCACGGAGCTTGTTTTGTTTGTGGTGCCATAGAGCACCATATGAGAGACTGCCCCGAGCGGTTAAACTCCAACGGCCACCCCTAGAGACTGGGCTAGGGGTGGGCCGAGACATTCACGTGGGACACACCCACATTGCCACACGACTCCGAGTCACGATCCTTTATGAGGACTCAACCCTGAAGGCCCCAGCACTGGTGGACACGGGCTCTGAGGGGAATCTGTTGGACAGCAGATGGGCCAGGGAGATAGGGCTCCCTCTGGTGGTGCTTACCTCGCCTGTTCAGGTTCGGGCACTAGATGGCTCCCTACTCCCTCCGATCACGCATAAGACACCTCCTGTAACTCTGGTGGTGTCAGGAAATCACCGGGAGGTGATCGAGTTTTTTGTGACCCAGGCCACCTCCCGTGTGGTTTTAGGATTTCCCTGGATGTTGAAGCACAATCCCCGGATTGATTGGCCGTCCGGGGTAGTGGTGCAGTGGAGCGAGACCTGCCATCGGGTGTGTCTAGGTTCCTCGGTTCCTCCCGGCTCCCAAGCTAAGGAGGAGGTCAGAGTCCCGCCCAGTGGAGTACCACGACCTTGTTGACGTGTTCAGCAAGGATCTGGCTCTCTCTCTTCCCCCCCACCGTCCGTATGATTGTGCCATCGATTTGGTTCCGGGCAGTGAGTTCCCGTCCAGTAGGCTGTACAACCTCTCACGGCCTGAGCGCGAATCAATGGAGACCTACATCCGGGACTCGTTAGCTGCCGGGTTGATCCGGAATTCCACCTCCCCGATGGGCGCAGGTTTCTTTTTTGTGGGCAAGAAAGACGGCGGACTTCGTCCATGCATTGATTATAGGGGGCTGAACGAGATCACGGTTCGCAACCGATACCCGTTACCCCTGTTGGATTCAGTGTTCACACCCCTGCATGGAGCCCAAATTTTCACCAAGCTTGATCTTAGAAATGCGTATCACCTGGTTCTGATCCGGAAGGGAGATGAGTGGAAGACGGCATTTAACACCCCCTTAGGTCACTTTGAGTACCTGGTCATGCCGTTCGGTCTCACAAACGCTCCCGCAACATTCCAAGTGTTGGTTAATGATGTCTTGCGGGATTTCCTGCACCGGTTCGTCTTCGTATATCTAGACGATATACTCATCTTTTCTCCGGACCCTGAGACCCATGTCCAGCATGTACGTCAGGTCCTGCAGCGGTTGTTGGAGAACCGGCTGTTTGTGAAGGGCGAGAAGTATGAGTTCCACCGCACGTCTTTGTCCTTCTTGGGGTTCATTATCTCCTCCAACTCCGTCGCTCCTGATCCGGCCAAGGTTATGGCGGTGAGAGACTGGCCCCAACCCACAAGCCGTAGGAAGTTGCAACAGTTCCTAGGCTTTGCTAATTTCTACAGGAGGTTCATTAAGGGCTATAGTCAGGTAGTTAGCCCCCTGACAGCCCTGACCTCACCAAAAGTCCCCTTCACCTGGTCGGGTCGTTGCGAAGCCGCGTTCAAGGAGTTGAAACGGCGCTTCTCGTCTGCACCTGTTTTGGTGCAGCCCGATCCTAGTCGCCAGTTAGTGGTTGAAGTGGACGCCTCGGACTCAGGGATAGGAGCCGTGCTGTCCGAGTCGTCGGATCCCCCGGATCCCATCATCCCGGAGTCCGCTATCGTGGCCACCCTCACCTGGGACGTGGAGAAGACCGTCCGGGAGGCCCTGACACGAGACCCGGACCCCGGAACCGGACCGAAGAACAAACTCTACGTCCCACCAGAAGCTAGGGCTGCAGTCCTGGACTTCTGTCACGGTTCTAAGCTCTCCTGCCATCCTGGGGTGCGTAGGACCGTGGCAGTCGTCCGGCAGTGCTTCTGGTGGGCGTCCTTAGAGGCCGACGTCCGGGGTTACATCCAGGCCTGTACCACCTGTGCCAGGGGCAAGACCGATCACCGCAAAACCTCGGGTTTGCTACAGCCGCTGCCCGTTCCTCATCGCCCCTGGTCCCACATCGGCCTGGATTTTGTCACGGGTCTCCCGCCATCCCAGGGAAACACCGTCATCCTCACGATAGTGGACCGATTCTCCAAGGTGGCCCACTTCGTGGCCCTCCCGAAGCTACCAACGGCCCAGGAGACAGCGGACCTCCTAGTCCACCACGTCGTCCGTCTGCATGGGATACCATCAGACATCGTCTCCGATCGCGGTCCCCAGTTCTCCTCGCATGTTTGGAGGAGCTTTTGCCGGGAACTGGGGGCCACGGTCAGTCTCTCGTCCGGGTATCACCCCCAGACCAACGGACAAGCAGAACGGGCCAACCAGGAGATGGAGCAGACCCTACGCTGTGTGACAGCTGCGCACCCGACGGCCTGGAGTACCCACCTGGCCTGGATCGAGTACGCCCACAACAGTCAAGTGTCATCAGCCACCGGCCTCTCCCCTTTCGAGGTGTGCTTGGGGTATCAACCCCCGTTGTTTCCGGTGGTTGAGGGAGAGGTCGGTGTGCCCTCGGTCCAGGCCCACCTACGGAAGTGCCGTCGGGTGTGGCGTGCCGCCCGTTCTGCTTTGTTAAGGGCCCGGACGAGGGCGAAGAACCATGCAGACCGGCGGCGGGCCCCAGCTCCCCCCGGCAGGAAGTGTGGTTGTCCACCAAGGACATTCCCCTACAAGTGGACTCCCCAAAACTGCAAGAATGATACATCGGTCCGTACAAGATACTCAAGGTCATCAATCCCGCCGCAGTGAGGCTCCAGCTTCCGGCCTCACTGCGGATTCATCCAGTATTCCACGTCTCTAGGATTAAACCTCATCACACCTCACCCCTCTGCACTCCGGGTCCGGCGCCACCTCCTGCCCGGATCATCGACGGAGAGCCGGCTTGGACCGTGCGCCGGCTCCTCGACGTCCGACGGATGGGCCGGGGTTTTCAGTATCTGGTGGACTGGGAGGGGTACGGCCCCGAAGAACGCTCCTGGGTGAAGAAGGGCTTCATCCTGGACCCGGCCCTCCTGGCCGACTTCTACCGTCGCCACCCTGACAAACCCGGTCGTGCGCCAGGAGGCGCCCGTTGAGGGGGGGGTCCTGTTGTGTGGGCCGCTGAAGAGGAGGTACTGCTGGCCCACCACCACTAGAGGGCGCCCTGCCTGGAGTGTGGGCTCCAGGCACCGGAGGGCGCTGCCGCCTTACAGGAGCAGCCAGGATGACAGCTGTCACCCATCACTGGAGACAGCTGATCCCAATCAACAAGGAGGTATATCAGCAGGACGGCATCTCCACCTCATTTGCCGAGATATCGCCTTACCAAAGAGGTAACAATCTCCGCCTACACATACGTGTGACTATAATTGTATTCTTGTTGATTATTTGTAGGACAGCTGACTACCGGACAGCATTTGGATAAGTACTCACCTTCCTACACTTCTTGATTGTTGTTGACGAGAGGTGGAGGTGGACTCTCCACCCTCCGTGTTGCTGGGTGCAGCCGCACCCACACCTGACTGTTTCTGTCTCTTGCCAGCAGTACCGGATCTGACGAGCGGAGGCAGTGGCCACCTGGGAATTCGGGACTTGGCGGCTCCAGTATTCCCGGGGTTCGGTGGCAGAGGAAATCGGGTTGGTTCCGGTTCGACTTGGACAGACGTCTCCTATCGTCGAGCCTGCCCACACGACACCGTTGTAATTGAACTCAGTCTCAATATTGTAATCGGTTGTATTTGTTGTGCCTGTTTCACAACAGTAAAAACAGTGTTATTTGACTCCTCCATTGTCCGTTCATTTGCGCCCCCTGTTGTGGGTCCGTGTTCCTACACTTTCACAACAGCAACGCCGTGATGAAGCCTCACAGGACATGTTGGGGCACGTCCAGCTCATGCTCAATTTCTCAGATAATCACACGACTGAAAAGCAACCGACAGCCGTCTGAAATCCACCTGAAAGCCGTCCTGTGAGACCAACACAGAGGTGGTTTTGTGCCGCGTAATGAATGGCTCCATGGCATGTCCCTCCGCTTTTCTTTCCATGAAAAAAAAAACTGTAACAGTGGAATGTGCCGAAAAAGTGCTGATGTCCATGCCTTCTGCCTTTTTGTGAAAGTCAGACGATGTCCTGGATCAACAAAGCCTTCACGTTGGAAATGATCTGGTTGTTCCAGCGGGGTTGGAGCCTGTCGATCGGCGCTCGGAGCGCGGCGGGCTCTCAGCAGTTGTGGGCGGTCTTTAAACCGTCTGGATCACTCCTTAATCTGTGTAATCCCCATAAAATCGTCCCTGAAAGCCATATTAATTTTCCGAACGCTGTCCACCTGGAGGTCTCTCACAGTTTCTGGAAAAAAATTGATGCAGCAAATCTCCAAATCGTTCAGACATTTATTCACAATAAAAAAACGACAAGAGGGGTGGACCAGTGCTCACACAAAGCCTGCTCACAGGCGAATGACGCAACCGACAGGCGTGAAAAAACTCACGCATGCGCACGAAGGTTCAAGCTTGGCTGATGCAATCACACGTGATTCAAATCCATATGGTTTTGAAAAAAATAAAAAGGTCGGTCTCACAGACCTCGTATATATATATATATATATATATATATATATATATATATATATATATATATATATATATATATATATATATATATATATATATATATATATATACTTTTTCTTGAGCTGCTTGGGTGGGTAGGGAGACTTCCCATGGGATAAAAGCTTTTCAACCTACCATGCCTGGTTCTCAAGACCAGGCAGCTAAGTGGCTCTACTCGACTCTTTTCTACTCTTCTATTTTACTCTTCCTTTTTAGATATACCTTAGTATACTAGCATAGTTGCACTTTAGAATTGGAATATAATATATAAGATATACCTTACTGAATTTTCATGTAGCTACTTAACTTCCAGTTCTGTGCTTGGTGGTTTCATTACCCTGGCAGACTGGTTCAGGTTAAGTTTTGGTATGACACGTTTATTCGTGCCTAGTAATCTTCATATATATGTTACATATACTGTTCATATATTATGTACTTATTCTTAGCTATTCTTACTTTCTACTTTTTTAATGTTTTTTCTAGCTACAAATAATTTTCTATACTTTTCTGATATTATGATAACTACGTATTATAATAATAGTCATACAAAATAAGATGATATACTTTTACCCTGTCCCTTATACATAAGTTACTGTACAGTGGGGAAAATAAGTATTTGACCCCGTCAGTTTTGGAGGTTTTCCCACCTAGAAAGAATGGAGAGGTCTGTAATTTTTATTGTAGGTACACTTCAACTGTGAGAGACAGAATCTAAAAAAAAAATCCAGTAAATCACATTGTATGATTTTTAAATAATTAATTTGCATTTTATTGCAAAAAATAAGTATTTGACCCCCTAGAAAAACAGAGCTTAACAACTGGTACAGAAACATTTCAGAATCAGAATGGCCTTTATTGTCATTGTAATTTGCATTACAACGAGATTTGAGTGCAACTCCAAAAAGGTGCTTTCCGTGGTGCGAGTAATTTTTAGCCAAATAAAAGACAGTGAAATTTAACAGTAAGTTATTCAGAATATATGTACAACTAATATAAACATAAGGTAAAATAAAATGTGGACTAAGTAAAATGTAAAACGAGAATTATGTACAACAGTGGAATCATATTGCACGGGAAGACTGCACATGGTTTACAGATATTGCACAGGAAACTTGAAATGTGCGGATTAGAGTGGTTTGTTATTGTTCAGTGCAGTCATCGCTCTGGGGAGAAAGCTGTCCCGGAGTCTGTTTGTTCTAGTTTTGATTGACGTTTACCGTCGGCCGGAGGGTAGTACGTCAAACAGGTGGTTGCTGGGGTGGGATGTGTCTTTGCTGATGCTGGCAGCTCTGCTGAGGTAGCGAGAGCTGGTAACCAGTGATCCCCTGGGCCGTTTTGATCACCCTCTGCAGCGCTCTTTTGTCTGCTGCTGTGCACCCCCCGTACCACACTGTGATGCAGTATGTCAGGATGCTGTCGATGGTGGCTCTGTAGAACAACACCAGCAGCTTCTCCTCCAGATTGTTTCTCCTGAGCACCCTCAGGAAGTGGAGTCGCTGCTGGGCTTTCTTCACCACCACTGTGGTGTTGGCAGTCCAGGAGAGGCTGTCAGAGAGCTGCACTCCCAGGAACCTGATGGAGCTGACCCTTTCCACACAGTCCCCTTGGATGTAGAGCGGGGCATGGTCACCCCTGTTCTTCCTGAAGTCCAGGATTATTTCTTTTGTTTTTGTGGTGTTCAGCGGCAGGTTGTTAGCTGAACACCACGCTGTCAGTCAATTTACCTCGTCTCTGTAGTCGGTCTCATCCCCCCCCCTGAGATGAGCCCAATCATGGTGGTATCATCCGCAAACTTTATGATGGTGTTTGTGTGAACAGGAGGGGGCTCAGTACACAGCCTTGAGGGGAACCGGTGCTGAGTGTGATGGTGGAAGAAAGGTGGGGGCCAAGTTTCACAGACTGTGGGCGGTTTGTGCGAAAGTCCTTGATCCACTGGCAGATGGGGGTGGAGATGCCCAGATGTGTCAGTTTCAGGACCAGGATCTCTGCGATGATGTGGTTGAAGGCTGAGCTGAAGTCCAGGAAGAGCATCCTCACATAGCTCCCCTGGTGCTCCAGGTGGCTCAGCATGGTGTGGAGAGCTGTGGTGATAGCATCCTCTGTGGAACGGTTTGCCCTGTAGGCAAACTGGTGGGGGTCCAGAGTGGGAGGCAGACAGGCTATGATGTGCTGAGAGACCAGTCTTTCAAAGCACTTCATGACCACAGGCGTAAGTGCAACAGGCCTGTAGTCAGCTCTCCACTGCTGACTTCTTTGGAACTGGAATGATGGTGGAGGATTTGAGGCAGGGTGAAATGATGGCCTGCGACAGGGACAGGTTGAAGATGCAGGTGAAACCTCCGGCCAGTTGGTCAGCACACGCTTTGAGTACCTTTCCAGGTACACCATCGGGGCCGGCCACCTTCCTGGGGTTCACCACCTTCAGCACACGTCTCACTTTATGTTCCTGAAATGTTAGCGTGCTAGTGCTGGAGGGTGGTGTGTGTGGAGTTGCTGCTGGTCTGTCTGCTTCGAAGCAGGCAAAGGAGTGGTTCAGCTCCTCTGTCAGCGAGGCATCAGACCTGCCACATCCTTCTGGGTTCATTTACAGTGAAGTGGTCCTCTATCTTCTCCTTGTAGGCAGCCTTGGCCTCTCTGATGCCTCTTTTCAGATCGGACCTGGCCGCGCTGTACAGGGCCCCGTCCCCTGAATTAAAGGCGGTGTTGCAGCTTTTTAATAGGGACTGGACTGCACTGTTCATCCAGGGCTTCTGGTTTGGAAAAACCCTGACCCTTTTGTTGACAGTGACAGTGTCAACACAGTTCTTAATGGAAGAGAGTACAGTGTCGGTGTACTCCTGCAGGTTGTGGCTGGAAAATAAATCCCATACAGTCCGTGAGAAGCAGTCCTGTAGCTGGGAGAGCGCTCCCTCAGGCCAGGTTTGGATCGTCTTCTGTTGTAGCTTTGTTTGCCTCAGCGGGGGGGTGTAGGTGGGGGTGAGGGACAGGCAGAGATGGTCAAATCCAGCGAGATGGGGGAGAGGAGTGACTTTGTACACGTTTTATGTTTGAGTACACATAGGCCAAAGTATTTTCCCCTCTGGTGGCACATTTCACGTACTGGACGAACTTAGGGAGCACAGTCTTGAAACACATTCTTGGTTGAAGTCACCAGCAACAATACAAACCCCATCCGGGTGGGCCAGCTGCTGTTTATTTATACAGGCAAGCAAGAGGCTAATTGGACCGTGCTAACATTAGCATTGGGTGGGATGTAAACAGCAAACACAACTACTATGAACTCCCTTGGGAGATAAAAAGGTCTGCATGAGACTGCCAGCACCTCTAAATCAGGAGAACAGTGAGAGTCAATGACCCTGCTGCTACAGCACCACTCACGGTTCACATAAACACAGAGCCCTCCACCTCTGCACTTACCCAAATCACTGGTTCTATACTGCCGGTGTAGCGTGCAGCCTGCTAGCTCGACTGCAGCGTCAGGATCAGCGGGTGAAGCCACGTCTCCATGATGAAAATAACACTGCAGTTCCGCACAAAGCTGTTTGTGGCCATCTGTAGCTCCAATTCGTCCATTTTGTGTGTGATGGATCTGGTGTTTGAGAGGAAGAGGCTCGGTAATGCTGGCCTATGAGGTTGTTTACGTAGCCTAGCATCGGGACCGAAGCAACATCCTCGCTTCTGCTTCCTGTCTCTACGCCCCTTTCCCCGCCTGCTGGGCAGGCTGGTAATCCACGGAGAGCCTGGTGTTCTCGCTATGTCCTGTTGTGGTACTGGTGGAATTCACTCGTAACCGACAGTTTGTACCTCAGACCGAGGTCGATAAGGTTCTGGCAGCTGAAGCTGTGGGTCGCTTTACAAAACTCGAAGAATATATGCGCAAAAAGTAAGAAAAACGTGTCTGCCATTACAGAGGTCAGACTTTTCCTGTAGTTCTTGACCAAGTTTTCACACACTGCAACAGGGATTTTGGTCCAGTCCACACAGATCTTCTCCAAATCTTTCAGGTTTGGAGTTTCAGCTCCCTCCAAAGATTTTTTATTGAGTTTAGGTCTGGAGACTGGCCAGGCCACTCCAGGACCTTGAAATGCTTCTTACGGAGCCCCTCCTTAGTTGCCCTGGCTGTGTGTTTGGAGTCACTGTCATGCTGGAAGACCCAGCCATGACCCATCTTCAATGCTCTTACCGAGGGAATTTCAATTCAATTTATTTCAATTTATTTTCATTTATATAGTGCCAAATCACAACAGAGTTGCCTCAAAGTGCTTCACACAGGTAATGGCTTCATCCTTACATAGAGGACACCTGATTCACACCTGTTTGTTCCACAAAATTGACAAACTCATTGATTGAATGCCACACTACTATTATTGTGAACACCCCCTTTTCTACTTTTTTTTACTAATAGCCCAATTTCATAGCCTTAAGACTGTGCATATCATGAATGCTTGGTCTTGTTGGATTTGTGAGAATCTACTGGTACCTTGTTTCCCATGTAACAATAAGAAATATACTCAAAACCTGGATTAAGATTTTTAGTCACATAGCACTACTATTATTCTGAACACTACTGTATGTTAAGATATTTTGTCTTAAAAATGCCTAACTCGATTTTGAACAGACCTGGCTGGTACATTTTGGCCACTGGATGGAAGAAGTTATTTGATTTTCTTTTTGATTGATAAATGATCAAAGTCAGAGGTGAATGTCAAATTTTCAGCATTATGCACATATAAAGAATAAAGATGAATGAATATGTTAGAATCATATTTCATACAGTTTATACAGTCACCTTACTCCTCATTACAGTCATGTATTCAGCAAACTGTAATAATTCTGAATTCGAGCAGGACGCTATATTTGCAGTTTTTTTATTATGGGGGGGGGGGGGCATGTTAAATATGGTAAACCTGCCTTGTGTTTAACTGTGCTACACTGTACTCCAACTGAGCTCAAACAATGAGGCTAAAACCATATTGACTCGGTCTGACATCCGGGAACTCAGTTTGTGAGGTCTGAGCAACACTGACTGGTGTGAAATAATCGAGATGGGTGCATTGTTTAATTAGCGGACAGTTTAATTCGATGGAAGGTTTTTACATTTTAGCCACTTTTTTTAAAATGCTTTCTAATTCAAGTGTTATACTAAAAATGCAGAAATGCAAAATCACCCACTAAATGACTAAACTGTCCCAGATAATTTAGCACAATGCATTTTCTCCAACACTAAACATGCACAAAACTAATTTCCAGAGCTATATAAGGAAAAAACAAAGCTCCACAGGACTGAGAGACCGTTAGGAACTTTAATAACGGATATACTGATTTATAGCGAGTCTAATATGTGAAAGGCACATGAAGAACAAGATTTCAAATGTAGAAAGGAAGCAAAGAAAATTTTAATAAGACTTGTCCTCATTAACAACCACTTGCCATATTTGGAAAATCAGCTGTCAAACATTTTACAGGTTTTAATGCCTAATCCAGAAATTGAAAACACAGAACAAAGACCATGCACCGTCTTCCAACAAACCCTATGAACCTTTTATAATATAACAGCTGTGGCTGAAGCTCCACACCTCCAGTATCGCGCTCATTCAGGGGAGGCGAGTCGGCCAGCAAAGAGGATGGTGTTGGTGGACTTATGGAGGATGAAGAGGAGGGCGGGATGGTCTACAAAGAAGGTGTTGGTCTCGGTGGGTTGAAAAGAAGTTAGTTCTATGATCACGGCTGTAGCAGCAGCAGCTTCAGTTCCTTCCTCATTGACCTCAACAAAAGCCTTGTGGACGACATCTGAGATTGCCAAGTTTTTTGTCAAAGACATTCCTGTCAGTGGGAGAGAACTTTAAACACATACTGTACTCGATGTTGTATTTAAATTCTGATGTGAGTTGTAGTGCACATAAATATTTGTGTGTGTTCCATGATGTCATGCTGTCAATATAATTATTATTCTGACATATGTCATACCAGAGAAGTCACACTTGTTGGAATCAAAGGCGTCCTGCATGCCCAGACTGATCAGGATTGTATTCAGGCTGTACGACTCCTCCAACTTGAACTGAGGCAGTTTCACTTCAACTTCAGCTTTTCTCATCCTGCTTGTCCACTCCACAAACCTGTCATAGGTCAGCTCTCTCTCCAGCTGGAGTGAAAACAATCAGTTATTAATCTGTTTCTTTATTTACTTATTTTGCCATAGTTCTTTGTTACCTTCTCCAGACCAGTTGTATCATCTTCTATGTCACTGGGTAGAAAGATCAGCATGCTGAGGTCTTCAGTTTCATAAGGCATCTCAAGGATCTGTGCAATTTGTTAAATAATAGTCAGCTTTTTAAAACAGGTTTGTAAGTTCATTTATCAATTCCCTAAAACATGCGTATCTCTCATCCTGGCTGTTGGAGCTCTCTAGACATTTGGGTGTGCACCTGTTTTTCATGCATGCATCTTGTGGTACCCAGCAAAAATAGAGAAATGATGTAAAGTCAATCATCTTTACATAATGCTGGCAACATTTAATAAAAAAAATAACACCTTTTACTGTAGTTTCAATCTTTAGGTTAGAAGTACACTGAAAAAAGAGAATGTTTGAACCAACTTAAAGTGTTACAATTTGTAAAAGTCTGAATGAAATAAGTTGTTTGAACTTAAGTTTGAAAGTTAAATCAACTCTAACTTACAAACTTAAGTTCAAACAACTTAATTCATTCAGGTTTTTACAAATTCTAACACTTTTTAAGTTAATTCAAACATTCTCTTTTTTCACTATAATAAAAAATAGGAATTTAATTTTTTTTTTAACTATTTCAACAATTTTTAAAAATCTCATGATTGGTATCCCACTGCAAGTCAATTTTCTGGTCTTCGCTTTCCAAACATTCCTCAGTGAAACTTACAAAGAGCTCTGTGACCCGCAGGATCTGGATTATAAAGAGAATCTCAAAAGGGAAAAACTGCTGGTTCAGATGGTAACTGTATGCATTTCTATACTTATGCATTTCTATACTTATATTTTTATGTTTACATATAACAATTTCATCTCAGCATGTACTATAAGGGAGGGGCTGTATGTTGGTTTTAAAAAATGGTGGTCTATTAAAAGCATTTGTGGAAAAAAAAAAAAAAACAACTTCACAGAAGACGGCGTGTGGGAAAAAGCCATGATCAAAATCAAATCATGTAAAAAAATAAATAAAGCTGGATGTCACAGCCACACAACAGAAATGGAGCAGAAACTGTCAGGCTGGGAGGTAGCGAGGCACTGACTGAGGCTGGATACCACATGCAGACTCTCAGGCATATGAGTATAAAAAGCTGAATTCTTTAATGGAGACACAGGCAAACAGTCCACGGTGCAAAAGTACACATAAGGGTGAGACAATAAGACGTGGTCCAAAACAAGCAGGGTTCAGTAAATGAGCAAACAGGGCAATCAGAGCAGTGACAACAGGTTCCAAAAAAACAGAGGAGGGGTCGGAACACACGGCTCGGCAAACAACAGTACTATGACGAGAGCCAGTAAGTGACAAAAGTCGACAAACGAGCAGGGAGGAAGTGAACAGAAGCAGTTTAAATAAAGACAGGCGGTAATTGGATAACAAGATGCATGTGGTGTGAGAAGGATCTGGAAAGGAGTTGTGGTCAGGAGAATCCAAGAGGGAGAAAGAGAGGCAAGAAAAGGCAGTGACAAGTGGGCAAGGAAGTGACAGATAAAACGGGGCGTGGCCAACAGCAGTGAGGAAGTGCAGGTGCAGGACAAGAGAGTGCGATGATCTGAGGGAGACAGTAATACAAATGAAACTGGGCGTGAACACGAGAACAGGGATGAGTGCAGACACGAGGCAGACGAAGACAAGATGAGACAGGCAGGTGTGAGCAGTGAAAGAATTACAATGACAACTAATGACTACACAAAGGAAACACAAACTGGCAGAAGCAAAACAAACCATCAGAAAATAAGTACTGAAACAAAACTACATGACAACTGGTAAGAGAACAATAAGAATATAAACACAAAGACAAAACCAAACTGGAAATGTCTAACGCCTGGTTCACACGGCAGGATTTTAAAATTATATGTAGGTTTCCAAAACCTGAGAGGCCACACACGTGAAGATAAAAAAAAAATCATAGATCTAACAGGTTTGGTCATACAGTGTGTGGTGTGCAGCCACACGGTGAAGTCAACACACCACACACAAACAGCTTTCACACACGAACATTCCCAGGTCAGACAGGAAATCATACAAAATTTCTCGAGATTAAACGTGACTTCAAAGTAAACAGACGGAGATAGTTTGTGGACTATTTAAAACAGAGGGGAAAAAACAATACAAAAAGAAAAGGCGTTCTTTAAAGAAGTGGAGACAGCGCCACCACCGGACTTTCTGCTAAGGCGTCCTTAAGATTGTCGGAAGGGGAAGATCGGGTCCGATATCGGCCTAATTATCTTGCCGTGTGAAGCAGGCTTTAGACTAGTAAAACAAAGTGGTTAATCAAACAATAAGTAAAACCAGGACTAAGTGATAAACAGAAAACAAAACCTGATACAACAACATAACTGATAATATCATAAAATCACAAAACAACAAGTGATAAACTAATGATAAACAATGAAACCAACTGACTGAACAAAACCAGAATAGAACTGAATCATGGCTAAAGTATGAAAAGTAGCAAAACAAGACAGAGCAGAAAATAAACAGGTGACAAAAAACACTAATAAATCAAGGCCGGGGCAAACGGAGGGCATAAGATAGGGGAAAAAATAAAGCCATCACCCTGATCAAGGCCAAATCCTGACAGAAACACAGCCATACTGTAGCAGTTCAGAAGCTCAGTCGCAATGCGTACACAACGCAGTGTTCTTGAATTTAGATAGAGATACTGCTCAACGTAAATAAAAGGAAGACCGTGTTCCCTTAATAATTTTGAGCATTATATAAAATGTTAAGGGGACATCCATATTTCACCTGTCTGCAGCAGATAGATGTCAACCTTCAACAGCTGAGGATGGACCAGTTATCTGCCTGGGTGGTTCCCATCCAGGACCTAGAACTGGTCCATGGCTACATGTTCCACCAGTGCATCCTCACCAGTGTTGTGAAAGTAACTTTGACAAGTTACTTTTTTAGTTGCTTTATACAGGTGCTTTATGCAGTTACTTCATTAGCAGCTTTATGCAATTACTTAATTAGAATCTGCAGAAAACTTGCAACTAATAAGTAATGTAACTAATAAGGTAACGAGTAATCTAACTTGGTTACTCGTAAGATTGAGCAATCAGAAAAGTAACTAATCAGCAAAGTAACTAATAGTTCTGAGTACTAAATCTTAAAAATAACCAAATTAGATTATGAGTAACTTTATTAATTACATTCAGCAGCTGCTGACAAGGTGTCCGCAGCTGCTTATGAAGTAAATGTAAGAAGTAACTGTAAAATATAACTGTATAGATTAACTGAAGAAGTAACTTTCCCAAGTTACTTTCCCCAACACTGATCCCCACAGACCTGATGTCATTTCAACTGAAAATGTGCGATTGGTTGAGATTTTTTAGCTTCAGCCCTCCCTTTGTTCTTTAATTTATGATCTAAAAATTAACGACCAAGATGTGAAAAAGGGGTGCTTGATGCCTGAATTTGGTCCATTATTTGTGATTGTGCCAAGTTATGCAGCATCATTTCTGTATTTTGCTTCTACTCTGTAATTTTGTCCATTCTGCTGTGTATTTTTAGTTATACTGAGGTACTCTTGATCTGTTCACAGTTGTCCATGTTTCAGTTTTCCTTTTCTTAATAAAAGACCTTTTTGCTAAAACAGTGATCTGAGTACTTGGGATCAAAACATTCTTGTATCTTGCTCAGTGTTCTGTCAAGTAATATTAGATGACGGCACCCCTCCTGTCAAAACTTAAACAGCATCCATCCATTTGCTATACTTGCTTACTTAAACAGCATATCCAATAAAAATGAAAAGTGGTTGATTACCTGGCAGTTGACCTCACTGATGATGGCAAGCCGAAATTTGCTTTTCTGGAACATCATTTTCACGTTCTTACTTTCATTCTGTACACAAAAGCAATGTTACACTGAGCCAGTCATTCCCTCAAAATATGGTGCATCCGGAAAGTATTCACAGTGCTTCACTTTTCACATTTTGTTATGGTACAGCCGTATTCCAAAATGGAGTAAATTATTTTTTCCCCTCAAAATTCAACTCACAACACCCCATAATGACAGTATGAAAAAAGTTTTATTTCTCTCTCTCTCTCTCTCTCTCTCTCTCTCTCTCTCTCTCTCTCTCTCTCTCTCTCTCTCTCTCTCTCTCTCTCTCTCTATATATATATATATATATATACACACACACACACACACACACACACACATCTTCAACCACTTAGTCCAATTATTTTATTGTTTTTGCAGTGGGGGTGTTGACCAAGTGGTTAGTGCCCTTGGTTTCAGTACATAAGGCTCCCAGTTCAAGCCCCACCGCTGCCACATTTCTCCATGTAATGTGGAGTTGTGTCAGGAAGGGGATCCAGCCAAAAACGTGCCAAATCAACATGCATATCCACTTTGGATCTGCTGTGGCAATCTCGAGTGAAAAATGAGAGAGCAGCCGAAGGGACTCAATTTTTTTTTTTTCTCAAATTTAATGTGTATATGTCACGGACATGAACGAGCAAAACTCCTCAGCATCGCACCATGTCATTTAGGTCCTTCAGACTTTTTCAGTAAATGCTTCATGAAAGCAGTGGCAAATCTTCAGGTTCCGGAAACTCCCAGACCCCCCCTCCTCCCAGCTACGGCCCTCTTAACTCCCCCCATTTTAAGCATTTTCTTTATTGGCATGTCACATGCCTGGAAAGAGTTCTCACCATGTCATTAGGTCCTTCAGACTTTTTTTTCAATAAATGCTTCTGGGGAGCATAAGTATGGCTAAAAAAAACTTCAGCTTCTGGGGGGCTTCGCTCCCCCAAGCCCCCTAACTACAGCCCTCTTAAGCCCCTGCCACTTTAAGCATTTTTTTTTTTTTATGTAGCTGTAAATTCATATTCAAACTTTCCAATATTTCTGTATACAACTGTTCTTCCAATACAACTGTTCCAATACTTTTGAGGGCAACTGAGAAACACTTGGGCAGCATCTTACAGCTAAAATAAGCAAACAGCACAAATCATCTGCTGTCTGCGACAACCCCAATTCCAATGAAGTTGGGACTTTGTGTAAAATGTAAATAAAAACAGAATACAATGATTTGAAAATCCTCTTCAACCTATATTCAATTGAATACACCACAAAGACAAGATATTTAGTGTTCAAACTGATAGACTTTGTTGTTTTTTTGCAAATATTTCCTAATTTTCAAATGGATGCCTGCAACACATTTCAAAAAAGTTGGGACAGGGCAACTAAAGACTGGGAAAATTGATGAATGCTCAAAGAACACCTAATTGGAAACAGGTGAGTGTCATGACTGGTTTGTCCTGCGTAATCTGGTGTTATCCAGCGTTACCTTGTTCAATTTAAATGGAGCATCCTGTGTGTCTTCCTTGTTAAATGGCGAGCTCCATTTGCCTTTGAAGTAGATGGCATTGACCAGCACCAGTTTGGTCATCTCGCTCAACATCTCCTTAGACAGTAGATCCTTGATTTTTTCTGGTGAACAGCATCAACACATGGCACCAATGACCACATTTATCACAGAATACAAAAAGATTAAATAAGATCAGAATAATGGAAAGCGCTTCACATGTGTTCCATGACCTCCTGGTCAGACAGCAGAGCACCTTCAGTTGGAGACTCATTCAACTCTGCTGCAATAAAGACTGCAACAGCAACCATTCCTGCCCACTGCCATAAATGACTTCTCCCAGTGCTCAGAGAGGAGCGTTAAATGTACACTGAATGTCTGTTGAATGGCCAGAGATTTATCATAAATCCTGTCCATTATTCTGTTTTACAGCTTGTCCACTCCTAAAAAGGAACCACTGTCTCAATGAGAAAAATAACATTTGTTGGGAAGGTGTCGTGACGGACCCACAACAGGAGGCGCTAAGGAACGGACAATGGATAAGCCAACCAGTAACAATTTAATGTTGTGGAAACACACAACGGGATACAGACAGAAATATGGATTGCCAATTATACACCAGGTGACGTGTGGGCAGGCTCGAAGATAGAAGACCTCTGGCGAGAGAAGAGCTGATTCCCACATGGCTTCCACCACCAGCGGGCCTGAAGAACACCGGAGCCGCCAAGTCCTGAGTCCCCAGGTGGCCTCTGCCTTCGGCTGTCGACCCTGGTACTGCTGGCAGAGAACAGAGAAAATCCAGGTGAGTGTGAATCCGCACACTCAGTAGTCCACTCACAGTCAATGTTCTCCAAGGAGGGAGCACCTCCACCTCCAATCACACACTCGTGCAGCTCCTGTGTAACACTTATCTGCTACGGAGCGTGATGCGAAGTCGTCGCGGTCACGCCCTTACTCCAGCTCCGATAAGGACACCACAGGGCAAGCGGCTGCAAGGAAGAGTTAAGTTAGCAGAGAAATTTACCACAGAGATGATTACCTCTTGGTTGCTGATTTCTCGGCGGGGAGGTGGAGTTGTAGTCCAGCTTTTATGGTGATGTGGAAAATGAGTGACAGCTGGTGCAGATGATGAATGACAGCTGTCACTCTCCGTTGCTCCGACGCCCTCTCGTGCTTGAAGCCCGCACTCCAAGCAGGGCGCCATCTGGTGGTGGTGGCCAGCAGTACCTCCTCTTCAGCGGCCCACACAACAGGACCCCCCCCCCCTCAACGGGCGCCTCCTGGCCGACGCACAGTCCATGCCGGCTCCCCGTCGATGATCCGGGCAGGAGACGGTGCAGGTCCAGGGGTGCAAAGTGGAGAGGTGTGATGGGGTTTCAAATGGGACACATGGAAGACAGCTGCAGCTTCACTGCGGCCGGGCTGAGGACCTTGAGGATGGTGAATGGTCCGATGTAGCGGTCTTTGAGTTTTGGTGATTCGACCTGGAGCGGTATGTCCTTGGTAGATAGCCACACCTCCTGCCCGGGCTGGTACGTAGGGGCCGGGGAACGCCGGCGATCTGCATGGGCCTTGGCCCTCGTCCGAGCCTTCAACAGGGCAGAACGGGCGGTCTGCCACACCCGGCGGCACCTCCTGAGGTGGGCCTGGACTGAGGGCACTCCGACCTCTCCCTCCACAAGCGGGAACAATGGGGGCTGGTACCCCAAACACGCCTCAAACGGGGAGAGGCCAGTAGCAGACGAGACCTGGCTGTTATGGGCATACTCGATCCAGGCTAGATGGTTACTCCAGGCCACCGGGTGCGCAGAGGTTACGCAGCGAAGGGCCTGCTCCAGCTCCTGGTTAGCCCGTTCTGCCTGGCCGTTTGTCTGGGGGTGGTACCTGGACGAGAGACTCACGGTGGCCCCCAGTTCCTTACAGAAACTCCTCCAGACCTTTGAGGAGAACTGGGGACCACGATCTGATACGATGTCCAACGGTATCCCATGCAGACGCACGACGTGGTGGACCAGGAGGTCTGCCGTCTCCTGGGCCGTCGGGAGCTTCGGGAGGGCCACGAAGTGGGCCGCCTTGGAGAACCGGTCCACTATCGTGAGGATGACGGTGTTGCCCTTGGACGGCGGGAGGCCCGTGATGAAGTCCAGGCCGATGTGGGACCAGGGGCGATGAGGCACCGGCAGGGGCTGGAGGAGGCCCGTGGTCCTCCTATGGTCTGCCTTGCCCCTGTGGTACAGGCCTGGATGTAGTCCCGGACGTCGGCTTCCAGGGACGCCCACCAGATGCGCTGCTGGACAACTGCCACGGTCCTACGCACCCCGGGATGACAGGAGAGCTTGGACCTGTGACAGAAGTCCAAGACGGCAGCTCTGGCTTCTGGTGGGACGTACAATCGGTTCTTAGGGCTGGTCCCCGGGTCCGGGTTTCTTGCCAGGGCCTCCCGGACGGTCTTTTCCATGTCCCAGGTGAGGGTGGCCACGACAGTGGACTCGGGGATGATGGTCTTGGTTGGATCCGACAGCTCAGCCTTGGCTTCCTCTTTGTGCACCCGGGACAGTGCGTCTGATCGTTGATTCTTAGTCCCAGGGTGGTATGTTATCTGGAAGTCAAAGCGCCCGAAGAACAGAGACCAGCGGGCTTGCCTGGGGTTCAGCCGCTTGGCAGTCCGGATGTACTCCAGGTTCCGATGGTCCGTGAAAACCGTGAAGGGCAACGCCGCTCCCTCCAACAGGTGTCTCCACTCTTCAAGAGCCTCCTTCACCGCGAGGAGTTCCCAATTGCCCACGTCATAGTTGCGCTCGGCTAGGGTCAACCTGCGGGAAAAATAGGCACAAGGATGGAGAACCTTATTGGACTCCCCGCTCTGGGACAGCATGGCTCCTATCCCCGAGTCAGAGGCATCCACTTCGACAATAAACTGGCGATCAGGGTCAGGCTGCACCAGAACTGGTGCAGTCGAGAACTGACTTTTCAACTCCTTAAACGCGGCTTCGCACCGATCCGACCAGGTGAAGGGGACTTTAGTGGAGGTCAGGGCAGTCAGGGGGCTAACTACCTGACTGTACCCCTTAATGAACCTCCGGTAAAAATTCGCAAAGCCGAGGAACTGTTGCAGCTTCCTTCGGCTTGTTGGTTGGGGCCAATCTCTCACCGCCGCAACCTTGGCCGGATCAGGGGCGACGGAGTTGGAGGAGATGATGAACCCCAGGAAGGACAAAGAAGTGCGGTGGAAGTCACACTTCTCGCCCTTCACGAACAACCGGTTCTCTAACAACCGCTGTAGGACCTTACGTACATGCTGGACATGAGTCTCAGGGTCCGGAGAAAAGATGAGTATATCATCCAGATATACGAAGACAAACCGATGCAGGAAGTCCCGCAAGACGTCATTTACCAAGGCTTGGAACATTGCGGGGGCGTTCGTGAGGCCGAACGGCATGACCAGGTACTCAAAGTGACCTAACGGGGTGTTAAATGCCGTCTTCCATTCGTCTCCCTTCCGGATCCGAACTAGGTGGTACGCATTCTTAAGATCAAGTTTAGTGAAGACTTTGGCTCCATGCAGGGGCGTGAACACCGAATCCAACAGAGGTAACGGGTATCGGTTGCGAACCGTGATCTCGTTCAGCCCTCTGTAATCGATGCATGGACGGAGTCCGCCGTCTTTTTTGCCCACGAAAAAGAAACCCGCACCCATCGGGGATGTGGAGTTCCGGATCAGCCCGGCGGCTAAGGAGTCCCGGATGTAGGTCTCTATTGATTCGCGTTCCGGACGTGAGAGGTTGTACAGCCTTCTGGACGGGTACTCAGCGCCCGGGATCAAATCGATGGCACAATCGTACGGTCAGTGCGGGGGAAGAGTGAGTGCCAGATCTTTGCTGAAGACGTCAGCAAAATCGTGGTACTCCTTTGGCACCGCCGACAGATTGGGGGGGACTTTGAGGTGGAACCGAGGATCCTAAACACTCCCGGTGGCAGGTTTCGCTCCACTGCGTCACAACCCCAGACGGCCAATCAATCCGGGGATTGTGCTTCACCATCCATGGGAACCCCAAAATCACTCGGGAGGTAGAAGGTGTTACGTGAAACACGATCTCCTCCCTGTGATTCCCAGACACAACCAAGGTCACGGGCTGTGTCTGATGTGTGATTAATGGAAGTAGGGTGCCATCTAGTGCCTGCACCTTCAAAGGTGAAGGCAGAGCCACCAGAGGGAGCCCCACTTCCTTTGCCCATCTGCTGTCCAGCAGATTCCCTTCCGACCCCGTGTCTACCAGTGCTGGGGCATGAAGGGTTAAATCCCCACTCAGGATCGTTACTGGGATTCGTGCAGATTTGCGGGGCTTCCCCGCGTGTGTGTTATGGCCCACCCTTAGCCCAGTTTCTAAGGACGGGCGTTGTAGTTTGACCGTTTGGGGCAGTCCTTTTGCATGTGCTCACATGAGCCACAGAAAAAACACTCCCCACGGGCCAGCCTCCTTTGTCTGATGTTTACTTTCATTTTGGCCCTGCTCGTGTCCATAGCTTCGTCAGCAGGGGGAGCTGTTGCCACACGGAGCTCTCTGGCAGTGAAGCGTGGGAACGACGACACCCTTTCGGAACCGGAAGGGAGAGGGGCGGCTCGGGCCTGGCCACGCCCCCCGGCCTGCTCCCGACGGTGTTCATTCAAACGGTTGTCTAAGCGTATAACCAAATCGACAAGCCCATCGAAATCCCACGGTTCCTCCTTAGCAAGCAAATGCTCCTTCAGGACCGGAGACAGTCCATTTATGAAGGCGGCGCGGAGCGCAACGTTATTCCAGCCGGACCTTGCTGCCGCGATGCGGAAGTCGACTGCATACGCAGCTGCACTCCGGCGCCCCTGTCTCATCGACAGCAGCACGCTCGAAGCTGTCTCGCCTCTGTTGGGATGATCAAAAACCTGTTTGAACTCCCGCACAAACCCAACGTAAGACGTTAGGAGCCGTGAGTTCTGCCCCCAGAGCACCGTAGCCCAGGTGCGTGCCTCTCCTCGAAGCAAATTGATCACATAAGCCACCTGGCTAGCGTCCGACGCGTACATGATTGGACGCTGTGCAAAAACGAGCAAACACTGCATGAGGAAGTCTGCGCACGTCTCGACACAACCTCCGTACGGTTCCGGAGGGCTTATGTATGCTTCAGGGGACGGTGGGGGGGGTCGTTGAACGACCAGTGGAATGTCTGTGTCGGGCCCAGGACCAGCAAGAGGAGGGACTGCAGCAGCGCCTTGATTGCGCGCTTCCACCCTGGCAGTGAGAGCCTCCATCCTCCGATTAAGGAGTACATTCTGCTCGGTCACCAAATCCCACCGAGCCGTGAAAGCGGTTAGAATGTGCTGCAGATCACTCAACACACCTCCCGCTGACGCCTGCGCCTCTTGCTCTTCCATTGGCCGTTCAAGCTCTGGTTGACGCCCCTCAGGATCCATGACGCTTGGCCAAGAAATCCTGTTGGCAAGGTGTCGTGACACGGACCCACAACAGGGGGCGCTAAGGAACAATGGATAAGCCAACCAGTAACAATTTAATGTTGTGGAAACACACAACGGGATACAGACAGAAATATGGATTGCCAATTATACACCAGGTGACGTGTGGGCAGGCTCGAAGATAGAAGACCTCTGGCGAGAGAAGAGTTGATTCCCACACGGCTTCCACCACCAGCGGGCCTGAAGAACACTGGAGCCGCCAAGTCCCGAGTCCCCAGGTGGCCTCTGCCTTCGGCTGTCGACCCTGGTACTGCTGGCAGAGAACAGAGAAAATCCAGGTGAGTGTGAATCCGCACACTCAGTAGTCCACTCACAGTCAATGTTCTCCAAGGAGGGAGCACCTCCACCTCCAATCACACACTCGTGCAGCTCCTGTGTAACACTTATCTGCTACGGAGCGTGATGCGAAGTCGTCGCGGTCACGCCCTTACTCCAGCTCCGATAAGGACACCACAGGGCAAGCGGCTGCAAGGAAGAGTTAAGTTAGCAGAGAAATTTACCACAGAGATGATTACCTCTTGGTTGCTGATTTCTCGGCGGGGAGGTGGAGTTGTAGTCCGGCTTTTATGGTGATGTGGAAAATGAGTGACAGCTGGTGCAGATGATGAATGACAGCTGTCACTCTCCGTTGCTCCGACGCCCTCTCGTGCTTGAAGCCCCCACTCCAAGCAGGGCGCCATCTGGTGGTGGTGGGCCAACAGTACCTCCTCTTCAGCGGCCCACACAACACCAACTGATCGTCCACCAATTGTTATCCACCGATTTTCATGAAAAAGGATGTGATCGGCGTGTGCTGATCAATGCCTTCCATTGCCAATCACCTGTAGCTCATAGTTTGCAGGCTGTGCCCTGTGTGCAGTGCCCCCCCCCCCCCCACCCACACTGCGCAGATGCGCGGCAGCAAACATGTCTGTTGTGTACTCTTATACGCTCTGTGAGAGCAATGGAAAGTGTGCATCCTCGTGAGGGAGGTACGGTAAAATGCTTCAATACAAGTAATTTAATCAGATCACATTTAAAGGACAAACACTTATCGGAGGTGAGTTTGAGGCTCACGGCAGAGAATGAAAATGAGACAGCAGGAGCAGCAATGGTCAGACAGCAGCTAACGCAGCCCACGCTTAGCAACACTCTCCCAAATGAGCGTAACAGTCAGAAGGCTAAGCAAAGAACTCAAAACTAATTGAATTCATGGGTTAGATGAGCAGCCTTTCTCGGGGTGGAAGACACCGGGTCCCCCGACTGCTCTCTCACTTGGAGCCCCGCTACGTGCTACGGGGACGTAAAGAAAGAAAGGTAAACACTTGTTTTTTCTTTGCAATGCATGAGTTGCTCATGCACAAAACACAAAGCCATGCTCTCAGGTATTTTTGATTTTTGTAACTTATGATAGTTTATTTGAATGCAGTCTGCATCTCATCTCATTTATATGATGCTGTGAGATATATTACTATTTATTTATTTGGCTTTATGCTCTTTTTGAGAGCCTTAATGTTTTCAACCTGTTAAAGATTGTTATTTATAGGAGGTATATTTAGTTGTTTTACAGTTGTCCTTTTGAGTGAATAGTTGCCGCATTGTGACTGCAAGGTTTTTGTATAGCTTCCCTTGAAGAAGTAAGTAAAAACATGTTTTTTGTCTAAATTAAGGTGATTTTATGGTTCCCTTTTTCCGGATCATGTAGCCAGGAGCAGTCATCATAACTAAAATCAAAAACTTTACAGCCAATCCAGGTGATCAGTATCGGTGATCGGCACTCAAGGCTGATCGTATTGGCAGCCTACAATCTGACCGGAACATCCCTATGACAAACATGTAGTTTATGAACATTTAGAGTTATTACACTGACAATTATTGAAATGTTTTGTTTGAAAATTAAGTAGACAGAGTCTGGTGGAGTGTTGTGTCTCAATCAACATGTTATAGTAGGGGAGACCAGGGTTGGTTGTCACAGCGCTTATTACAGCCACACTAAAAGGCGCTGTGACATTATGCTGATATCAGATGGGGCCTGATGTTCAGTTTTTTCATTTTATTTTCATTTATTTATATAGCGCCAAATCACAACAGAGTTCATCATCATCATCATCATCATCATCTATTTTATTTGAGCAGAGGATAAGAAATACAGAAAAAAAAAAAAAAAAAAAAACAGAAAACAATTTAACAATAACATAAAAAACAAAAAAACTGAATTTACTATTAACTCAGAACATTGAATCTGCTCAAAAAGGAGTGGGAGGAAGAAAACTTATTTAATCCCACCCCTTTATTCAAATTTAACATAAAGT
Source organism: Thalassophryne amazonica (assembly GCF_902500255.1). Classification (NCBI taxonomy): domain Eukaryota; kingdom Metazoa; phylum Chordata; class Actinopteri; order Batrachoidiformes; family Batrachoididae; genus Thalassophryne; species Thalassophryne amazonica. The sequence continues at coordinate 73,086,260 of NC_047103.1, forward strand.
GCATAGCTGCTTCCCGTCAATTAGATAGAAAATTAAGAAAATAATACATTTAAATACTTGTAAATTCCCACAATAGATACCAACAGCAGCAAGAAAACAATACCAGTATAATAAACAAGCGACAAGCACATACCAACAACGGTAAGAAATCAACGATACCAGTTATGGCAAAGAAAACAAACATATGATGCTCATACCAACAATGGTAAGAAAACAACAATACCAATTACGGTAAGAAAGCAAACATATAAAAAACATACCAACAATGATAAGAGACAACAATACCAATTATGATGAAGAACCAAACATATGAAAGAAAGAAACATATAATGCACAAACCAACAATTGTGATACAGAGTCATGAGCCATGAATGTAAAATGGCTTTTATTGTTAAGTCTCAATCATTCTATACCGATCCCAGACCCTCTGTTTATAATGTGACTTGAATTCATGAATGCTTTGGCATTGCTTGAGTCTGACGTCCAAACCATTCCATAACTTTGCTCCACAGACAGACACACAAAAAATTTTCCGAGTGGTTCTAACTTTTAATAATGTGAATTTGGCAAAACCTCTAAGATTATGAACACACTCTTTAACTGAGAAGAACTTTAGAATGTTACTTGGCAGTGATTTGTTAAATACCTTAAATAAAATCTGTAATGTAGAATATTTTACAAGATCATGAAATTTAAGCAATTTTGATTGCATAAAAAGATTATTGCTATGTTCTAAAAATCCAACTTTATGTATGATCCTTATTGCTCGTTTTTGTAGTATAAATAGTGGTTGTGTTGAACATTGATAGTTGTTACCCCACACTTCAACACAATATGTTAAGTATGGGAGAACTAAAGAACAGTATAATGTACGGAGTGCATTATGATCAAGAAATTGCTTTACCTTATTCATAATAGAGAGGCTTTTTGAAATTTTCATTTTTATGTGTCTGATGTGGGCTTTCCATGTTAATTTACTGTCTATTATTACTCCTAAAAATTTGTTTTCAGCTGAGTTTTCAATTTGGACACTGTCTATACATATTTGTAATTTAGATTTAACCTTATAATTACCAAATATCATTGCTTTTGTTTTATTTAAATTTAATGATAATTTGTTACTGTCCATCCATTTTTTATTTTACTTAGTTCGTCATTTACAGTATTTATAAGTTCATTGTAATTATCACTACTGTAGAATATATTTGTATCATCAGCGAATAATATTAGTTTCAATGATCTAGATGCATTAAAAATGTCATTAATATACATATTAAACAATTTGGGACCCAACACTGCCCCCTGGGGGACACCACAAGCAATGCCAAGACATTCAGATTTGTAATTTCCCATTTCCACGTATTGGACCCTATCTGTAAGATAACTTTTTATCCAATTTCCTGCAACTCCTCTGATACCATAATTCTCTAATTTGTTGATTAAAATTGAATGGTTAATTGTATCAAATGCTTTTTTAAGATCAATGAATATTCCAACAGCATATCTTTTTCTGTCCAATGCTTTAGTAATTTCTTCTATTGCCTCAATAACAGCCATTGAAGTGGTTCTTTTCTTTCTAAAACCATATTGACCTTCGTTTATTAACTGATATTTTTCTATGAATTTTTCCAAACGAGAGTCAAACAATTTTTCTAGGATTTTTGAAAACTGTGGGAGTAAAGAAATTGGTCTATAATTGGTAAAAATATGTTTGTTGTCATTTTTGTACAGTGGTATAACTTTTGCAATTTTCATTTTTTCCGGAACACATCCAGTTTGGAATGACAAATTACAGATATAGGTCAGAGGTTTTGAAATGTTGTTGATGACTTTTTTGACTAATACCATGTCTATATCGTGACAGTCTGTAGACAGTTTGTTTCTGCATTTATTAACAATGTCTTTTATTTCCTGTTCATTTGTTGCTGAAAGAAAAATTGAATTTATGTTTCTTTTTATAGTTTCATTAGACTGCTGAATTCCTGGATTTGGGATTTCAGCTGCCAAATCAGGGCCAACATGTACAAAAAATTTATTAAAACCATTCACTATATTATTCATGTTGTAATCATGAACATTTTTATCAATAAAATAATCTGGATATCTTGTATTGGAAGATCCTGGTTTAATTAGGTTGTTCAAAATGTTCCAAGTTTCTTTGATGTTGTTTTTATTTTTTTGTAGAATTTCATCATAGTACAACTTTTTACTTATTCGGATGACTTCTGTTAATTTGTTTTTATATACTTTATATCTTATTTCAGCTTCTTTTGTTTTTGAATTAATAAATTTTTTATAAAGGCTGTTTTTTTTTTTTGCAGGCTTTTAATATTCCTTTAGTTAGCCAAGGACATTTATTGTATCTTTTATTTTTATAGTATTCTTTAAGGGGACAATGTTTTTTATACAACGTGCAGAAAATATCTATAAAATTGCTATATGCACCATCTACATCTGACTCACTGTAGACTGTACTCCAGTCTTGTATACTTAAACTGCTGTTGAAGGCATTTATTGTTTCTTCTGTTCTTATTCGTTTATGGACTACTTCTCTGTCATGATTAGTTTTTTTAAGGTCACAGTCATAAACAATAAAAACAGGTAAGTGATCAGTGATATCACATATGAACAGGCCACTTGTAACTTGATTTTCAATAATATTCGTAAAGATATTATCGATTATTGTGGCACTGTGAGATGTTATTCTACTTGGTTTTGTAATTGCTGGATAAAGGGACATACTATACATTGTGTCAGAAAAAGCATCTATTGATTTCAGTTTTTCAGGATTCAAAAGATCTATATTAAAATCCCCACAGACAAATATATTTTTAGTACTTATTTCCGAGAACATTTTTTCCATTTGTTCATTAAAAATGTCAATACTTGAACCAGGTGACCGATATACACAACTTACAATAATATTTTTCCTCTTTTTGTTGTCTATTTCGACTGTCAGACATTCCATTACTCCATCTATTGTTACTGACATACTTTCTACAACCGTAAACTGAATTGTTTTATGAATATATAATGCAACACCACCTCCTGTTTTGTATTTCCTGTTTACATAATGCAACTCATAATCTTCTAAATCAAAATCAATACCTTTTTCCTTTTGTAACCAGGATTCTGATATGGCAATAATACTAAATGGTGATATAAACTGTTGCAAATATTCCTTTATAGAGTTAAAATTAGTGTACAAACTTCGGCTGTTGAAATGTATGATTGACAATTTGTCGTCCGAAGTCGTAACATTTGTATACTGGTCTTGTGTATAGTAATCACAGTTCATATTTATTGAAACAAGAAGGTTGTTGACCGGGTCAGTTTCATTTTCCTGATCTTGTGTGTTGTGCTCAGTATATTTAAATGTTTCCAGTTCCTTTTGTTTAAATTGTAAGATTCTCTGTAACAAATCTGTATCTTTGTTGTTCTTTGGTGTAAATATGTTTGTTGTAATGTTCATGGTGGTGTATAGAGTCTCACATTGTTACCTTTATCTTTCAGTTATATTTGTCAAGCTCTTCTATATTTCTCACCACCATAACTTTTGCTTCTTCTGGTGTACCATTCAGTTTGATGAGAATCCTACAATTTGTTACCCACGTTTGCTGAATTCTTTGCTGTTTCTTTAGGTTTCTTGCTTTCTTGGCTATATCGGCATTCTTTTTGGTTAAGTGATCATTCATGAATACATTTGTTCCTTTTAGTTTGAATCTTTGCTTCAAGAGTGCCCTTTTGTTTCTTCTGTTGGCAAATCTTACGATGACGGTTGGCCTCTCTCCGGTTTGTCTCAGAGTGTGACACGCCTCAATGTGCTCCAGGTCCAACTCTATCCCTCTACTCTGGAGGTAGGATGCCACCTGTTGCTCCACAGAGAGCGTCTCCTGCTCACTGGGCTCCTCACCACCACCAACAACCGCACGCGCGTACGAGCGCGGCTTAATTTGGATTCCTGAGATGACCACATCGTTCATACAAGAATGTTGCTCCAGTTCCTCCACTCGCTGCTCCAGCTCTGTGATGCGGCGGTTTTTCTCCTCATTCTGGAGGCGCAGCTGTTTAACCTCCTCCAAAAGTTCCAAGAGCTGTGTCTGCTGCGTTTTGACAGCAGACACATCCTCAGCCAGAGAGTCAAGTGACTCTTTCAAGTCTCCGTAGTTCAATTTGGACGGCATCTTGTTAATAACTCCAACCTTACTTCAAGACAATTCCTCTTGTATTTCCTCACAGGTTTGGCATCCTGCTCAGTCCTGTCTCTGCCGGGGTTTTTATGGCTGTTAGTGCGCTTCAGTCACTTTTCCCAGCCGGTATTAACTTTGGACACTTGACTTGGCTAACTAGCGTGTAGCCCCGTTAGCTCTCAGTTAACCTCAGCTCCACTCCTTCCTCCTTCCTCCGGGCTTCTTCTCAAACTGCCTCTACAAAGAAGCTGCGACTCTGCTTAGAAACTGGTCCTCTGCTTAGAAGACTGGTCCCATCTGTGTTGCATGGCATCGACCAACTTCTGGCACCAAACAAAATGCAAATCGAAGCCGTCTTCACGCTAAATGCTGGTAACATGGAAGCAAACGTAGTACTACACACTCCTGAACAGGCGGTGGCAGCACCTTCAAAGCAGTCTGAGGCAACTGACAAAGTTGCCTCAAAGCACTTCACACAGGTAAGGTCTAACCTTACCAACCCCCACAGCAACAGTGGTAAGGAAAAACTCCCTCTGAGGAAGAAACCTCAAGCAGACCAGACTCAAAGGGGTGACACTCTGCTTGGGCCATGCTACAGACATAAATTACAGAACAATTCACAGAACAATTCACGGACAAATGTACAAGAAATTCTGTTGGCACACAGGACAGGACAGTCAGTTAATTTTACGCTGGTCATTTTGTGGAACACACACAAAACATGGAGATATTTTGTCATTCTTAATAAATGGAATAGTTTGCACCATGTGTCATGCTGAGTTATCATGTTACAGGGTAACATATGTCACATGTCATAGAATCAATTTTTATTTCCTTTATATAGCGCCAAATCAGTGTCCAGTGGACGTTAACCTTATTTGACCTTTACTTTGGAGACCAAGCATTCAACACAGTCAAAACTATTCCATTTATTAATCCTACTAGCTCAACCAATAATTTGCACCACGTTTTACCAAAATTGGAACAACTTTAACTTTTGACCCCTGTACAAACTGAAATTGACCTCTGTCACCATTCTTACTATTTTTACCCCATAACTCCATAACATTCAGTCACAGATAGTCCAAACTATACCTTTTTGGAATCTCTGTGATCAGACAAATAATGTAGTATAGTTTTCAACATGATTGGAGCATTTGCAAATTTTGACCCCTGTGTAATTCTTCAATTGACCCCTACCTGGCTGCCTATTGAAAATTTAGGTGGCTAACGTGCTTTTACAAAAGAGTAATGTCTAAGGAGTATTTGCACCAAATAGGGTGCTTGTTTCATCATTTGAAAGATTCTTCTGTAAATATTCTGTTATCTGCTTCACTAACTCCCCTAACAGCCAAAGGATACTCTGGCTACTCAGTCCCAAGCCTGGGTTTTAGCTGAATGATCATAGGATTTGCCTCCCATGCTGGAGATCGTGAGTTCATGTCCCAAGGGGAGTGAGTAGGAGAATTCAACACAACACAGCACAGACAAGAGAGAGAGTACAGCTGCTATACACATATTAAAACACTCAAAGGAAAAATAAGTGGCTAGTGTTTGGATTCTTCAAATAAGGTTTTCTGTTGGCACATTAATGAAAGACAAAAATATTAAAGCACAACATTGTTGTCTAAATTGCTAGTTGCCTCAAAACGTCATGTAGAACCTACAACCTGTGTATATATGTATTTATATAGACACAGGCATATCATGCAAAAGCACAAACACTGTGTCCCATTGATGCCAACACACTTCAGTCAAGCACGCGGTATACATATTGATAACTCCATTTAAAAAAAAAGCTATTCCCATCTAAAATATCAACAATAAAATGAAAACTGGTTGGAGAGTAAACAAATGTACACAACTGACAATACACTATGAATAAGTAGATGAGTGTCCCCAACAAGAGAGAACACAAGCCTGTGATTAAGCAACAACAATGTCATGTTCCACCAGATGAAGATGATCTAAAGTTCTATCACACAAATGGGTGCCTGGAGGAAAACATGGGTTATTCATGTGTGGTGGTTCACCTTTTGTCTTCTCCTCCACCCAGCTGTTGATTTTGACTGCAGCTTCCTCAGAGTTTTTGAAGTCCACAGTCTCCAGGGGAGCATCGTAGTACTTCTTAGTGTCTCCTATATAACTCTGAATCAATCAAAAGCACATTTAGAAATTCTAATCACATGAAATAAATATATACATCAATTTATTCAGTAAATGCAAACAAAACCATTATTGCCACAGCATAAGAGGATGTGTTTGCCTACCATGAAGCTGAAGCTGTCTGTGCGTACAAGTGGAAATTCAAAGTGCTCATGCAGTATACAGTAAGACTTTTACTGATTGCAGAATACTTTGTAACAATTGATTGAAAAGTGCTATTTCAAGAAAATTACAATTTAAAAATTCTGATTACGGTGGGATTTAACACAAAGCTGAAGAACTGAACACACTAAAAATAGTAACGAAGAATTTCAACTACATCAAACTTTTAAAATATTGCATTTATTTAAGCCTGGTATGTGTGCTCATAGCATCACTTAAGATAACTCGCCAATAATCGTGTTGGCATGGAGATGGAATTCCATATATTATAACAGTCATGTAATGTTTTTGGTGTTTGAATATTTTAGTATATTGCTTATCGTATCATGTTACTTGTACTGTACTTTGTGAAGTTGAATGTACAGTGCTGTGGAACATAATTTCCCCTTGGGGACAAGAAATGAAACTAAATGAGCTATCAGAGAGAAAACCAACACCAAGGCTGAAAATGCTCTCATCTCCAATGTTAAATAAAGTGGGGAAAAAACAAAAACCATATTCCAGATCCAGATTATCTTCAAGGTCTACTCAGTGGTCCACACTCCCAAAAGCCACAGGATACTTCTGTCTTTCTGGAAGTCTAACATTGTTTTTTTGAGTAGTTTATTTGGGAAGTCATCCATTGGTTTGCATGTAGCAGCTGGCTTTACTGTGTGCACCACTTTGGACTGCATTTACCTGTATCAAAAGCACTATATAAACAGAGTCTGATTGGTTGGTTGATTCTGGAGATGGACCAGCTACCCATTAAATAGCTAAATTAGTCTTTATGTCCTAAAAAGAACACGAAGATGACATGAAAGAAAATGGACAAAGACATCAGGTCAGATCAGGGTGTGCACTCTTGTACTGCACACCACTACATCCACCACACTGTGGAACTGTCTTAAGTTCTGGATGACAACCACTTAGTAGGATACTGGACACTTTTCTTGTTGCTGAAGTCCTCAGCACTGAGGCACCAAAGCAATAGAAGTGTACCACATGGACAGAATGCAGTGGTGCACCTCACCTGAGTCTCCTTAGGTAACTGTTCATTTGACACAAAGTCACGAAAACAGTACCCAAGGATCTTAGTCGCAAATATATCCAATTGTTTCCTTAAGGCCTTGTCACACCTCGACGATTTAGCCAGCATATGCCAATTGTATTAAAAAGCCGCCATAAGTTCAAGAAGTTAAGGGTAAGTTTTTTATGAGTTAAGAGCACATTGAAGCACACTGAAGCTCGCTGATGTACATCCTGATAAGCTGAGCTCCTCAAAAAATTTTGGGCATGCAGAAAATTTTCCCCTCTCTGGGAACCATCACCTTATCATGGTTGAGAGGTTTGTGTGCCACTATGAACCTGAAAGCTATATTGTCTGGAGCCTTTATGCTCCTGATAGGGTCTCTCATGGCAAACTGGTCTCAGGTCAGGTCAAGAATGGTTCACAAGACACCATGACAAAATGAGGTAGAAGAAATGTGACCTGGCCTGGAGGAAGCCTGGGGCCATCAACTGGGGCCAGGCCTGGATGTACTGCCCATTAGCGAGCGCCTGGTGGCTGGGCTTGCCACGGAGCCCAGTCGGGCACAGCCCAAAAAGGCAACATGGACCTTCCATCTCCACCCTGTGGGCTCACCACCAGTAGGGGGAACCACTGGTGTTGGGTGCGCTGTCCCATTGGTGCCAGTCAAAGTCGAGGGCCTCGACAGACCAGACCCAGGTGGCAGGGGCTGGCTCTGGGGGTGTGGAACGTCACCTCGCTGTGAAGGAAGGAGCCAGAGCTTGTGGAGGAGGGTTTCCGGTTTGGTGGGCTCGGGGGCTCATCATGGCTTTTTGCAGATGATGTGGTCCTGTTGGCTTTATCGGCCTGTGACCTCCAACACTCACTGAATCGGTTCGCAGCCAAGTGTGAAGCGGATGGGATGAGGATCAGCACCTCTAAATCTGAGGCCATGGTTCTCAGTTGGAAACTGATGGATTGCCTACTACAGGTAGGGAATGAGGTCTTCCAAGTGAAGGAGTTCGAGTACTTTGTGGTCTTGTTCACGAGTGAGGGGACGATGAAGCGTGATTCGGCCATACTGTTGCTCTACTGTACTGTTGTGATAAAAAGGTAGCTGAACCAAAAGGGGAAGCTCTCGATCTCCTGGTCAATCTTCGTTCCTAGAGGGGAAAATAAAATTGTTTTGTTTTTTGGAACCGTTTTCTGGTTATTTAGCGCTGGGTTCAGTCAGACGCAGGTCCGCTCCTCAACCCGCGTCGGCACACAACACAAACAGTGTTGTAAAGAACAATAATCAAGACGTTAAAGAGCAAACTTCACTTTCCCCCCAGAATGACATGATCAGGAAGCGAGCGTAGCTCACAGCAGCTCCCACTGAAAATAACAGAGAGACAGCCTGTGATTATCGCATGTTTACATAAAACAAACGCAATAACAATGTCTAAAAACCCAGAGAATATATTCATCAGAGTTTTAGGCACAATATAAAAATAGTTTTATGTTGCGATGTTAATGGTGTTGTCCGTGTGCAGCGGTTAAAGTGCAGCCCGATCAGAGCATCTCAGTGCAGTTCTCAATGTTACTGAAATCTCGCAGCACGGCGACCTCTTTTTTTGTGGGATTTGAAACGTCAATAGGGTGAATAAGGTCTTGCCAGGTGCTTCTCAGTCTCAAAGTCTTAAGATCCAAAGACACGATTGTCACTGCTGAGATAAGTGAATGTATATAAGTTTGACACTTTCACCACAGATATAGTTCTGATGGCCAAACTATAGGCTGTTGCCAGTGGTTGGTTTCTTGAGTGTGACACCAGACTGCTCTGGTTACTTCTGAATCTGAATTTTTCTTATTACAGAAAGGAAATAAATTACTTTTATCAAATAAATATATATGCATGTTATGGAAGTTGACATGAAAACAATCCATTTAGAATTGAATGATTCTGCACTTTGTGTTGCTATGGCAATAGTTCAAGATAAATTTTACAATAGACAGGAATAACTGAAAAAAAAAAATCATGTCAAAACACCAACTATGAAATCAAACTGAATGCACACTGAGTTCATCAAACACACAAACAGATGCACCTGAATAAAGAGAAAGGACTGGTCCCCATACAGCCTGTTGGCCACACTCAGTTCATACGGAGCATTTGTTTTGTTGATCTCATTCAGCAGTTGTTTGATTTCAGCATGGACATCACCATTCTGCTCTTTAAGGTACTGTGAAGAGAGTCAAAGAACACCTGCTTTGTCACATAAATTGGCAACAAATAAAAACTTATTTGAAATCACATTAACAGATCCAAGCAAGTCAAGTAAGGTCTGTCAGCATACACTGGTGCAGCGTGTCAATGCATCCACCACTTCGCTTTGGTTCCTAGATGACAACCACCCAGGCAGATGACTGGCCAATTCCCATCTCTTGAAAGAACCATCTGCCACAGCCAGGTGAAAAGTGTGTGCCCCCTTACCGGGGTCCTCACCACTGAGGCATCTACATGCTGGATCATGTCCAGAAAAACGCACCACATGGCCACAATAACCTGATGCTCCCTCACAATACATGTGATACTCATCAGAGTCTCAATAAGTAAGGACTCATTTGATCCAGAGTCATTCTAGCACTACCCAAAGGCCCTCAGTCAAAATCTCACAGAAAAACTGGAAGAACAATTGGAAGAATTGTTTATATATTTATATAACAGCTGAATAGATCCTTGTCATTTGATTGGTAGTTTGTACTGTATGTCAAGTGACATGGATTATTCGTACCATTTGCCATTGTGTTCCATTTACCATGCAGTGGTGGTGCTATTCAGCGTGCAATTTTGGTACTATACATTTAGTGGTATTGCACACTGAGACCACTGTGCGTGCTCACACTAGCTGTAACACATTTCAGGCATCAGTTTTACCACTGATATTTGGGCAAGCAGTGTCAGCCCTATGTCTCTCATCAGATTAAACGCTCAGTGAATCGATGGCAGTTTCATTCTGCAGAGAGTTGTCGTATAAGCAAAACAGTTTTGGGGTTCCCACACCATAGCAGCTGCGTTTGATGACATGCTACAGATGTGGAGCATCCCTAAAACTGCAGTGCTATACATTGTTGTGCTATTGCACACTGAGACCACTGGGCTCGCTCACACTAGCACTTAGCTTAAAGACAAACATGACAGGGTTTGTTTTGGTGACAGACGACAATTTGAACAAGCTTATTACTGTTATTATCAGTACGCCGTAAACCATCTGGAGGCATTTGCGATATTCGCTGGGATGTCTGTAGCTGAAGTAGAAGTGCTGTCAGATGAAAAGTTGGACATATTTCTGTCTTGATTTTTCCCTGGACTGAGGAAAGCAGACGACAGTCTGTACACAAAGAAGTCAATCCACGGCATCTGATACAGACTACATCATCAGGATTGTTTTTGAACTATCTGACTATCTGTTCTGCTGGTTGACTCAGAACAATTTTGGATTGGACTGATATTTAAAGTTTGTGTTGGACTATTTTGGAATCTCTCTTGACCTCAAAGGACCAGCGACGCACACCAAAATGCAAGTCCACACACACAGTGTGTGGACTTATTTATTTATACTTATTTGTCTCACTGTATGAGTGAGACAAATAAGTATTTGATCCACTGTTTATTTTGCAAGTTTTCCCATCTTCAAAGAATGGAGCGGTCTGTAATTTATAGCATAGGTACACTTCAACTGTGAGAGACAGAATCTAAAAAAAAAAAAAAAAAATCAGAAAGTCACACTGTATGATTTTTAAATAATTAATTTGCATTTTAATGCATGAAATAAGTATTTGGTCACTGACCAACCAGCAAGAATTCTGGCTCTCACAGACCTGTTAGTTCTTCTTTAAGAAGCCCTCTTATTCTGCACTCTTTACCTGTATTAATTGCACCTGTTTGATCTTGTTACCTGCATAAAAGACACCTGTCCACACAATCAATCACACTCCAACCTATCCACCATGGCCAAGACCAAAGAGCTGTCTAAGGACACCAGGGACAAAATTGTAGACCTGCACAAGGCTGGAATTGACTACAGGACAACAGGCAAGCAGCTTGGTAGAAGACAACAACTGTTGTGATTATTTATTAGCAAGTGGAAGAAACACAAGAGGACTGTCAATCTTCCTCAGTCTGGCTCTCCGTGCCAAGATCTCGCCTCGTGGGGTAAGGATGATTCTGAGAAAGCCCAGAAATACATGGGAGGACCTTGTCAATGACCTGAAGAGAGCTGGGACCACAGTCACAAAGATTACATTAGTAACACACGACGCCATAATTGTTTAAAATCCTGCAGGACACACACGGTCCCCCTGCTCACACCAGCACATGTCTAGGCCTGTTTGAAGTTCGCCAGTGTCCATCTGGATGATCCAGAGGAGGCATGGGAGAAGGTCATGTGGTCAGATGAGACCAAAATAGAGCTTTTTGCTATCAACTCCACTTGTCATGTTTGGAGGATGAGAACAACCCCAAGAACCGTGAAGCATGGGGGTGGAAACATCATTTTTGGGGGTGCTTTTCTGCAAAGGGGACAGGACAACTGCACCATATTGAAAGGAGGATGGATGGGGTCAGGTATTGTGAGATTTTGGCAAACAACCTCCTTCCCTCAGTAAGACCATTGAAGATGGGTCATGGCTGGGTCTTCCACCAAAACAATGATCCAAAAACTCACATCCAGGGGAAGTAAGGAGTGGCTGTGTAAGAAGCATGTCAAGGTCTTGGAGTGGCCTAGCCAGACTCCAGACCTGAACTCAATAGAAAATCTTTGGCAGGAGCTGAAAGTCGAAACCTGAAAGATCTAGAGATCATCTGTATGGAGGAGTGGGCCAAAATCCCTGCTGCAAACAAAGGTTCCTGTACCAAATATTAAGGTCTGTTTTTCTATTGTAGCAAATACTTATTTCATGCAATAAAATGCAAATTCATTATTTAAAAGTCATACAATTTAACTGACTGAATTTTTTTTTTTTAGATTCTGTCTCTCACAGTTGAAGTGTACCTACGATAAAAATTACAGACATCTCCATTCTTTGTAGGTGGGAAAACTGTGTTTATATATATACGAGGGCTGTCAATAAAGTAACAGTCCTTTTTATTTTTTTCAAAAACTATATGGATTTCATTCATATGTTTTTACGTCAGACATGCTTGAACCCTCGTGCGCATGCATGAGTTTTTCCACGCCTGTCGGTGACGTCATTCGCCTGTGACCACTCCTTGTGGGAGGAGTCGTCCAGCCCCTCGTCGGAATTCCTTTGTCTGAGAAGTTGCTGAGAGACTGGCGCGTTGTTTGATCAAAAGTTTTTCTAAACCTGTGAGACACATCGAAGTGGACACGGTTTCGAAAAATTAAGCTGGTTTTCAGTGAAAATTTTAACGGCTGATGAGAGATTTTGAGGTGAGACTGTCGCTTTAAGGACTTTTCACGGTGCGAGACGTCGCGCAGCGCTCTCAGGCGGCGTCATCAGCCTGTTCAAGCTGAAAACCACATTTTAGGCTCTATTGATCCAGGACGTCGTGAGAGAACAGAGAAGTTTCAGAAGAAGTCGGTTTCAGCATTTTATCCGGATATTCCACTGTTAAAGGAGATTTTTTTAATGAAAGACGTGCGGACGGGTCCGCGCGTCGGGACGCAGCCGCCGCGACGCTCCGCCACAGGAAAAACACCTCTGTTGAAAGCCTTAAGGACAAGTTGGAACATGTCCTGCCTGTTAAACAATTTCTCATATACTCACTCCACTGAAAGCCATCAAAAGCCGCCTGGATTTTACAAATGGTTATCAACACGGAGGTGTTTTTCCTGTGCCGCCGCACCGCGTCGGCTGCGTCCCGACGCGCGGATCCGTCCGCACGTCTTTCATTAAAAAAATCTCTTTTAACAGTGGACTATCCGGATAAAATGCTGAAACCGACTTCTTCTGAAACTTCTCTGTTCTCTCACGACGTCCTGGTTCAATAGAGCCTGAAATGTGGAGGTTTTCAGCTTGAACAGGCTGATGACGCTGCCTGAGAGCGCTGCGCGACGTCTCGCACCGTGAAAAGTCCTTAAAGCGACAGAATCACCTCAAAATCTCTCATCAGCCGTTAAAATTTTCACTGAAAACCATCTTAATTTTTCGAACCGTGTCCACTTCAATGTGTCTCACAGGTTTAGAAAAAATTTTGATCAAACAACGCGCCAGTCTCTCAGCAACTTCTCAGACAAAGGAATTCCGACGAGGGGCTGGATGACTCCTCCCACAAGGAGTGCTCACAGGCGAATGACGTCACCGACAGGCGTGGAAAAACTCACGCATGCGCACGAGGGTTCAAGCATGTCTGACGTAAAAACATATGAATGAAATCCATATAGTTTTTGAAAAAAATAAAAAGGACCATTACTTTATTGACAGCCCTCGTATATATATATATATATATATATATATATATATATATATATATATATATATATATATATATATATATATATATATATATATATTTTTTTTTTTTTTTTTTTTTTTTTTCAAATTTTCCCCGTCACAAAAATTTGACTCATTTCGTGATGGGTTTTTTTTTTTAACTCATTATTACTAACCCTACTCCTACCCCCAACCCTAACTATAACAGCCCCCGACCGCCCTGCTTCACTTTTAATTTCGTGCAGCCATCACGGAATGAATTAGAATGAATTTGTGCTGCCGTGATGAAAATGAGGTGCTTTTCATCACAATATCATGAACCAATAGACTAATGTATATTTCGTGCTGCTGAATCACGACTTGCCATGAGACCAGGTTGCCTATATACAGTGACAAAGTAATATGGCTGATTTCTATTCTTCTGACCTTGACAATACGTAGCATCGTGGGCAGAGCGGAGAATCAGATGTTCAAATGAATTATATTTGTGACCCCCAAAAGCTACAGTGTGGTAAAAAAGTATTTAGTCAGTCCCTGATTGTGCAAGTTCTCCTACTCAGAAAGATGAGAGAGGTCTGTAATTTTCATCATAGGTACACTTCAACTACGAGAGACAAAATGAGAAAAAAAAAATCCAGGAAATCACATTGTAGGATTTTTAAAGAATTTATTTGTAAATTATGGTGGAAAATAAGTACTTGGTCAATAACGAAAGTTCAACTCAGTACTTTGTAACATAATCTTTGTTGGTAAAGACAGAGGTCAAACGTTTCCTGTAAGTCTTCACCAGGTTTGCAGACACTGTAGCTGGTATTTTGGTCCATTCCTCCATGCAGATCTCCTCTAGAGCAGTGATGTTTTGGGGCTGACTGGGCTACATGGACTTTCAACTCCTTCCACAAATTTCCTATGGGTTTGAGGTCTGGAGACTGGCTAGGCAACTACAGGACCTTGAAATGTTTTTTACAGAGCCACTCCTTCGTTGCCCGAGTGGTGTGTTTGGGATTATTGTCATGCTGGAAGACCCAGCCACGTTGCATCTTCAATGCTCTCACTGATGGAAGGAGGTTTTGGCTTAAAATCTCATGATACATGGCCCCGTTCATTCTTCCCTTAACACGGATCAGTTGTCCTGTCCCCTTTGCAGACAAACAGCCCCAAAGCATGATGTTTCCACCTCCATGCTTCACAGTAGGTATCGTGTGTTTGGAATGCAACTCAGTATTCGTCTTCCTCCAAACATGATTAGTTGAGTTTTTACCAAAAAGTTCTATTTTGGTTTCATCTGACCACATGATATTCTCCAAATCCTCTTCTGGATCATCCATATGCTCTCTGGCAAAATTCAGACAGGCCTGGACATGTACTGGCTTAAGCAGGGGAACACACCTGGCACTGCAGGATTTGAGTCCCTCTCTGCATAGTGTGTAGCCTTTGTTACTTTGGTCCCAGCTCTCTGCAGGTCCTTCATCAGGTCCCTCCGTGTAGTTCTGGGATGTTTGTTCACTGTACTCATGATCATTTTGACCCAACGGGTTGACATCTGGGCTGAGTAGGGGGGCAAAGCTCTCGATTTACCGATCGATCTACATTCCGATCCTCACCTATGGTCATGAGATTTGGCTCATGACCGAAAGAATGAGATCGCAAGTACAAGCGGCCGAGATGAGTTTCCTCCGCAGGGTGGCTGGGTGCTCCCTTAGAGATAGGGTGAGGAGCTCGGTCACTCGGGAGGAGCTCGGAGTCAAGCCGCTGCTCCTCCACGTCCAAAGGAGTCCGTTGAGGTGGCTCGGCCATCTTTTCCGGATGCCGCCTGGACGCCTCGCTGGAGAGGTGTTCCGGGCACGTCCCATTGGGAGGAGGCCCTGGGGAAGACCCAGGACATGCTGGAGGGACTGCATCTCTCGGCTGGCTTGGGAATGCCTTGGGGTTCCCCCGGAGGAGCTGGGGGAGGTGTATGTGGATAAGGAGGTCTGGGCGGCTTTGCTTGAACTGCTGCCCCCGCGACGCGACTCCGGATAAAGCAGAAGAAAATGGATGGATGGATGGATGGATGGATGGGTTGACATCTTGCGTGGAGCCCCAAATTGAGGGAAATTATCAATGGTCTTGTATGTCTTCCATTTTCTTACAATTGCTCCCACAGTTGATTTATTCACACCAACCTGCTTGACCATTGTAGATTCACTCTTCCCAGCCTGGTGCACATCTACAATTTTCTTCCTGGTGTCCTTCGACAGCTCTTTGGTCTTGGCCATGGTTGAGTTTGGAGTCTGACTGTTTGAGGCTGTGGATAGGTGCCTTTTATACAGATAACAAGTTCCAACAGATGCCGTTAATACAGGTAAGAGGTGGAGGACAAAAGAGCAACACCCCCGCTTGCTTCGCATCATGAGGGATGTGACTAAATGTGTACGCCAGTGGGAAGGCCTCATTTAAGGGGAGGACACCTCGAGGTTTAAGCCAGGTTTCACATAACGCAATCATATCTCTGATGATCCATAATTAGATCATTAATCAGCAATGATTTCGAGGATAGTGATTGTATGTTAATGAGACTCAGGCTTAGGACCTCAGAGGGGTTGACAGTTGGGACTGTTTGGATTTAGGGGTGGTTCCAGAGCAGCATATATAAGATGCCTGGAAGTATGTTTAAGTTTGAGACATTCCACGCGGGTTGTAGGTAGCAGACACAAAATATTTGATATTGCTGGAACAGCCAATGGGCCATCCTCAATTTCACCGTCATCCAATGTCGTAATGGGCATTAAGTTTGTAAAGCATATCACTCTGATTTTTATGGACCCGTCTGCGGAAATAGGCCACAGTCTCAACTGGATGAATTTCCCTCCCTGGCACATAAACTGCGCTATCACCATAGTAGATTTTCTGCACTAATTTCCCTGCTAAGCTAATGAATTCCATACCCACATTTGTCATAATCCTTGGAGGGCCTCTAATCACCTGCTCTGTGGCCTGCTGTAAAGTCCTAATGTTACCCTCCCTGTAGAGCTCTATCTATGTTCACAGACAAGATGGCGGCACCTTCCCCAGTAGGGTGAAGGCTGTCCGGCATCAGCAAGCCACGGCGGCCCCAAAATGAAGGCCAGTTATCAATAAAACTAAAGCCTTGCTGTGTACAAAATTGTGCCAGCCACCCATTTAATGATGTTAGCCTGCTAAATGCCTCAACAGTACCCCAGGAGGGGAGGGGACCAGAGACTACTAATTGATGCAGACATGTCTTTCTGGCAAGGTCATAAGTCCTCTCTATGTCCACTTTTGTGAACTCAGAGTGCTCCATCCTGACATCATTGGCGCCGGCATGAATAACTATGTGACTGTATCTTGTGTCATGTTCCTTTGTTTGCCTACCCTTCTGCAGCGTCAGCACCATAAGATGGGAGGCAGTGTCAGGAGCTCTGGTCCCAGGAATGCTTTTAACATCAGCCGGCATCTGTAACCTGACTTTGCGGGTGATAGAATCCCTTATCACTAAAGCCCAGTGTTTCAGCCTGTAGATAGGAGTGGAAGTCACCCATGGGCTCATAGAACTCACAACAGGCATATCCAAGGGAGAAAACCAGTTTACAGTGGTGAGTGTGATAGCGGTACCTCAACCGGGCACCAAGCCCTATGTGACTTCCTCTGCCTAACCACAGTCCGAAAGCCATCATCCACAGCCGGCATTTCTTGGCTGATGCTAATGGGCACACTAGCCAGCACAACACTAACCTCGTCTGGAGTGCCCGTAACATCTAACTCCACTGAGCTAAGAAGCTGTTCTAGCTCACAGACACAGCTCTCTAAAAGAGCCATCCTATCTGCCAGCATCGTGCAGGATATATATACAACTCCAATTCCAATGAAATTGGGACGTTGTGAAAAATGTAAATAAAAACAGAATACAATGATTTGCAAATCCTCTTCCACCTATATTCAATTGAATACACCACAAAGACATGATATTTAATGTTCAAACAGATAAACTTAATTGTTTTTGTGCAAATATTTGCTTATTTTGAAATGGATGCCTGCAACACGTTTCAAAAAAGCTGGGACAGTGGTAAGTTTACCACTGTGTTATGTCACCTTTCCTTCTAACAACACTCAATAAGCATTTGGGAACTGAGAACACTAATTGTTGAAGCTTTGTAGGTGGAATTCTTTCCTGTTGTTGCTTGATGTACGACTTCAATTGTTCAACATTCCGGGGTCTCCGTTGTTGTATTTTACGCTTCATAATCTGCCACACATTTTCAATGGGTGACAGGTCTGGACTGCAGGCAGGCCAGTCTAGTACCTGCACTCTTTTACTACGAAGCCACGCTGTTGTAACACGTGCAGAATGTGGCTTGGCATTGTCTTGCTGAAATAAGCAGGGATGTCCCTGAAAAAGACGTTGCTTGGATGGCAGCATGTGTTGAAACCTGTATGCACCTTTCAGCATTGATGGTGCCATCACAGATATGCAAGTTGTCCGTGCCATGGGCACTAACACACCCCCGTACCATCACAGATGCTGGATTTTGAACTTTGCGCTGGTAACAATCTGGATGGTCTTTTTCCTCTTTTGTCTGGAGGACATGACTTCCATGATTTCCAAAAACAATTTGAAATGTGGACTTGTAATCCAGCCCTGGGGAGTGTTTTGTTTTATTTGTTCTTTTGATTTATTTGCTGGATCTTGGAGTTTTGTCTCCCCCTGCAGTTGTCATGGCAACCCCAAACGCACCTGATTTTCATTTAATTTGACATCATCTGCAATCAGCGCACCTGGAGCATGGTGTGTAAAGTGGCAAATAAAAGACAGTGGAGTTTGGCAGAAGGGGGTGGCATCCTGAGCTGAAGCGGCATCCTGAGGTGTGAGGCGTGGAGAGCAGATTATGTGTAGAGAGGCTGGAGAACAGGAGCTACACCGAAATCGCCGCCACTGGGTCCAGCTGCATTACTGTCCGGGAGGAGCACCACAACACAGATCATATGCAGCGGCAGGGGAGAACCCTGCCATGTCTGTGAGTACACTTTATGTGTTTGTGTAGTGGTGCTCGTGAAGTTAGAGTCTTTGGCTCGAGGGATGGTTTGCTGTGCATTCGCTGGTCTTGGTGTGTGTGTGTGTGTGTGTGTGTGTGTGTGTGTGTGTGTGTGTGTGTGTGTGTGTGTGTGTGTGTGTGTGTGTGTGTGTGTGTGTGTGTGTGTGTGTGTGTGTGTGTGTGTGAGAGACAGCTGTACGGGAAGAGAGACGCCAGAGAGGAGTGACGAGAGGTGAGACGAGCGCCGCAAAGTTAATTACTCGCAGCGGCAGGGGAGGGACCCTGCCTCACCTGTGAGTGTTTGTAGCTTTGCTCAGAATAATGTAACGGATAGCCTTTGGTGAATGAAGTGCATCTAGTGTTGGCAACATTGCACTGGCTTTGCCTTTTGTGTTCCACAGGGAAGATTGTGATGCACACACACTGAATGTTAGGAGGACCCTCCCCAAACAAGCCGCTGCCTCGAGGATGCCCACAGACTGGCCTAATTGTACACTTTTCCACTTTGTATCTGTCCATTTCTGGATGTTGTTGATGTATGGCTTTCGCTTTGCATGGTAGAGTTTTAATTTGCACTTGTAGATGTAGTGAAGAACTGTGTTAACTGACAATGGTTTTCTGAAGTGTTCCTGAGCCCACGCAGTAAGATCCTTTCCACAATGATGTTGGTTTTTAATGCAGTGCCTCGCCCCATCTTTGCTTGTGAACGGCTGAGCCTTTTGGGGATGCTCCTTTTATACCCAGTCTTGTTTTCGTCAACTTTCCCAGTCTTCTGTTGCCCTGTCCCAACTTTTTGAAATGTGTTGCAGGCATCCATTTCAAAATGAGCAAATATTTGCACAAAAACAACAAAGTCTATCAGTTTGAAAATTAAATATCTTGTCTTTGTGGTGTGTTCAATTGAATGAGATATACATTATTGATCTCACAGTGGAGAAATTATGTTTACACTCCAGTTACCTCAGACAGCAATTAGTCCACAATTATTACTTGTTTACCGTAATAATGGCACACATTAGAATTAAGAACAGTACATACACATTTGACATTGTTTATGTGCACTAAATTTGAAGAAGTCTGCTATCTGAATTGAGGCAAGTGGGTGAAGGTTGCGCAGCAACCCTGAGTTACGCCACCGTCAGCTTGGGGGGGGGGGGGATTGGGGGGGACCAGCAGCAGCTAAAACTGCGCCGCCCCCACAGAAGGGAAGGGAGGTGACGTGAGCAGAAGCCAGAGTGGGGGATGAGTGATGGGGGTAGGAGAGGGTGGGGAGAGGGAGTGGGGCATGCTTCAGTCTTATGAAAAACAGTTTATTGTCTTTGTGGGTTGAGATAAGAAAGAAAGGAGCCAAATAATCACCAAGGCCTGAAGACATTCCTCTGGAGGAAAACAGTCGGGCAATTTGTCCTTCAGGCTTAATAAGCCTGCCATGCTGTGGTTTGAGCAGTGAAAAACACATTTTACAGTTCCACTTGAACAACCAAATCCCAATTATGAATTAAGAATGTTCCCAATTATGAATATTCCCCGGCCTCCGAACTCTTTAACTTCATCTGCAAGGCACACATCTGCTCCAAGATGTCATCCAATTTGCGCCTGAATTCAAGAGTTATCGCAGTCTGAGAAAGCAATGCCTTGCCCACCTCGTTAATCATGACGGACAAGCAAGGGCCGTGGTTCTTGATGCCACCATCTTGCCAATTTTCCGATAGATCAGGGCAGCACATAAGCCAGAAAGTGCCAGCCCTGCTACCATAAGACCAAATATGAATAAATCCTCGACATCCTCAATGGAGAAAGGTGCCAAGCATGCAATACGCCAAGACCCCCAGGAGTCGAGAACATAGCCCGCAGGATACGTTCCATCTGGGCAGGTAGGATCCCCCGGTCCTGACCTTCTTGTAGAAAAGATGGTGTCAATAGCGTTCAGAGACCAGCTGATCAATTCCATGGTTAATCCAACAGTAGTCCAATAGAACCAGAATCCAATATAATTTGAGGAATTCACAGTCTGGTGAAGTAGGGACTTGAAGGTCAAAGGCAGAGAACAGAGATAAGGGAGAGTGGAGAAGATGCGACCGCCCTCGTCGGAGTCCCAAGCTGAAAAGCTTTTTTATCTCATGGGAACTCTCCCTACCCACCTAAGTGGCTCAAGAATATGGGCAGCATGTATATACGAGGGCTGTCAATAAAGTAACGGTCCTTTTTATTTTTTTCAAAAACTATATGGATTTCATTCATATGTTTTTACGTCAGACATGCTTGAACCCTCGTGCGCATGCGTGAGTTTTTCCACGCCTGTCGATGACGTCATTCGCCTGTGAGTACTCCTTGTGGGAGGAGTCGTCCAGCCCCTCGTCGGAATTCCTTTGTCTGAGAAGTTGCTGAGAGACTGGCACGTTGTTTGATCAAAATTTTTTCTAAACCTGTGAGACACATCGAAGTGGACACGGTTCGAAAAATTAAGCTGGTTTTCAGTGAAAATGTTAACGGCTGATGAGAGATTTTGAGGTGATTCTGTCGCTTTAAGAACTTCCCACGGTGCGAGACGTCGCGCTGCGCTCTCAGCCGCCGTCGTCAGCCTGTTCAAGCTGAAAACCTCCACGTTTCAGGCTCTATTGATCCAGGACGTCGTGAGAGAACAGAGAAGTTTCAGAAGAAGTCGGTTTCAGCATTTTATCCGGATATTCCACTGTTAAAGGAGATTTTTTTAATGAAAGACGTGCGGACGGGTCCGCGCGTCGCGATGCTCCGCCACAGGAAAAACACCTCTGTTGAAAGCCTTAAGGACAAGTTGGAACATGTCCTGCTGTTAAACAATTTCTCATATACTCACTCCACTGAAAGCCATCAAAAGCCGCCTGGATTTTACAAATGGTTATCAACACGGAGGTGTTTTTCCTGTGCCACCGCACCGCGTCGGCTGCGTCCCAACGCGCGGACCCGTCCGCACGTCTTTCATTAAAAAAAATCTCCTTTAACAGTGGAATATCCGGATAAAATGCTGAAACTGACTTCTTCTGAAACTTCTCTGTTCTCTCACGACGTCCTGGATCAATAGAGCCTGAAATGTGGAGGTTTTCAGCTTGAACAGGCTGACGACAGCGGCTGAGAGCGCTGAGCGACGTCTCGCACCGTGGGAAGTCCTTAAAGCGACAGAATCACCTCAAAATCTCTCATCAGCTGTTAAAATTTTCACTGAAAACCAGCTTAATTTTTCGAACCGTGTCCACTTCGATGTGTCTCACAGGTTTAGAAAAAATTTTGATCAAACAACGCGCCAGTCTCTCAGCAACTTCTCAGACAAAGGAATTCCGACGAGGGGTGGACGACTCCTCCCACAAGGAGTGCTCACAGGCGAATGACGTCACCGACAGGCGTGGAAAAACTCACGCATGCGCACGAGGGTTCAAGCATGTCTGACATAAAAACATATGAATGAAATCCATATAGTTTTTGAAAAAAATAAAAAGGACCGTTGCTTTATTGACAGCCCTCGTAAGTGACATTTACATGACAATTTATATGACAATATTGAGATACGATAATTTGGCCATAGTGTACAGCCCTACTGTCAACTAGGTGAAAACTTTGAATATTAATTTACATCTACATTAAGTGGCAGGGGGTTAAGAGGGCTGTAATTAGTGGGGTCAGCTGAAAGTGAAGTAGGGACTTGAAGGTTAAAACAGAGAGCAGAGATAAGGGAGCGTGGAGGAGATGTGACCGCTCTCGTCGGAGTCCCAAGCTGAATATAAGTTGAAGAGGATTTGCAAATCTTTGTACTCTGTTTTTATTTACTTTTTAAACAACGTCCCAACTTCATTGGAATTGGGGTTGTATATAAATAACCCTTTTCTGTTCCACTCCAACCTACAGAGAAGGGTTTTCATACAAGAAAAGCGATCAAATCTAGGCTTGAGTCTCCCATCTGCTTGGAAAACTGAAAACCACCTACTCCAGTAGATTTAACATACAGTACCACACTGTTTGTATTTCTTATTGATTGGTGTAAATGAACCCCAAGGCGTATTAAGTTATTTGGAAATGTTCATATATCTATGCCAGGTCAAGACTTGGAGCATTCATTGGTGCTGCGTGTAGCCACACCCACCACACTACAGTAACACTTTTGCTATTAGATGGCAATCACTCAGGCAGACAACCATGGCCTGACTTGTCTCAAGAAAACTGGCTGGGAAAGTGCTGAAGTCATCAAGGTGTGCCAACGGCTGTGTCACACATACGATGTATGCCTGTTCACAATATGTGAATATTTTCAAAAAGTGTTTAATGTGAAGCTTGCAGTTTTCAGCTTCACATTAAGCGTGGTATTTCCAAATCGGAAGACAAAAGAAAATTTGATTTGAGCAAGGAAGACCTGCACCATCATTTGTAACTGCCTTAAACTTTGTAACTGTTAGAAGGACCTAAGGAGTGGGCCACCCCTCTGAGTCCGGTCTGCTTGAGGATTCTTCCTCAAGAACACCAGAAGGAGTTTTTCCTTCCCACTGTCATGTATGTACTTGCTCAGGGGGTTGGTAAGGTTCAGCCTTACCTGTGTTTTGCTGTGATTTGGTGTTCTATAAATAAAGTGAATTGAACTGAAGGAAATATAGTACAAATAACTGCAGAAACACCATCTTCACTCTTCTAGTGGAAGAGCTAACAAGTCTAATGATTAATCATTTGTTTCTATGGATGCAGTAATCACCTTTGTCAGGTAGCCTGGCAGCCTACTCCTCTGTTGTATCTGTGTCTTTATTTGCATCCGAGTCTCTATCTGCTGCCGTATCTGCGACTGCTGCTGCTGCCGCCAGTCCGACTGCTGCTGCTGCTGCTCCGACTGCTGCTGCTCCTGCTCCTGTTCCTCAGACTTCTGCTGCTGCTCCTCCAACTGCTGACATTGTTCCTCTTCAGGCTTTGGTTGCTCTGCCTTCTTTAAGCGAAGGACCTGCAAGTGCAAACATCATGGACCTGTCATTTTGTCATCAGCACACAGATCAGTGTTTGTCAGTTCCTTATTGTAGTTGTCTGTTGGGATTCTGCCTTCTGAAGCTGTTGTTTCCTACCCTTCAACCTTTCTCTTCATGTTCATGCCTTGTCCTGCCTGTTTGTTTTCAACTTTCCCCTTCCAGTCTCACCACCTTTGTCCATCTTGTCCTCTTGTAGCATTGGATTTTCATCAGGGCTGTCTCCCTCCAGCTATAATCACTGCTTCATCCTGAACTGTCTTCATTGTATTTGAAAAGAAATCACCATTCATTTGCAGAGGTGTCAAATCCAGCTTCAGAAAGTAAAAGTCCAGCCACATATTTGTTCCATTTTCCTAATAAACCAGCTGATTATAATTAGTTCAGCTCTTCAGGCAGGTGGATGAGCTAATTATTGAGATCACCTGTTTTAGGTGCACAGGTAGAAGAAGCAAGACATTGGAGGGTTTTTACTTTCTGAAGCCGGATTTGACACCTCTGTTCATTTGAAAATCCTTGTGAACTAGAGTCTGATCCTGCTTTCCTCCTGACAATAGCTACAGTTTGCAAGAAAGATGATGATTAAAACTGTGCTACTGTTTGTAAAATGTTAAGAAGTAAGAAAGTGCCAAGAAAAGAAAAGAAAGGAAAACAAGAACAAGATGACTCTGAAGGTGGGAGCCTCTTATGTAGGTAAAGAGAGAGAGAGATTGTGCATGTCATGTAAAGAAGATAGGCAGCCAGGGGCATGCTGGGAACATTTTTCAGCCTGGGAGTTTCATATCCAACCGGCCCACAAACCGCCAGCGCACAGAGATAATAAGAGTTCTGCTGTGGCATTTAAATCCAGCATTTATGTGCTGACTGACTGTGAAAATTGGGTGGCTTATAATAGAAAGTAAAAGTTAGTTAGTTAAAAGAAGAACGGTATTGTTAACTCACCAGTACACCACCTGGGTTTACAATGTGCGATTTTTGGCCCTTTTTCAGCCGATTTTTCACTTGTGCGAGAATTTTTTGGATCGCGCAGAGTTTCAGCTTAATCGTGCATCCTGCGTCGTGCAGTCTACGTGGAGTAAAGAGCTGCGTTTAACATCTCACGACCACCTCCCGATGGGGAATCATATGGTCGGATGAAAATCAAACCTGTTCGTTATTTTGGTCGGCCGTCGTGACTCGTGAGGGTTCCGTGCTGTTGAAGCAGTGCTACAAGCGTCTACGCGCTGATTACGTCGTGCACTGTGCATGTGCAAACACCGGAGAGAGGAAACAGTGATCTCATGTAAAGTCTTATGTTTTTTTTTAATTGCGTTCCCTCGCAATAACCTAATATAATATTAAAGTTCATGCCTATGGGGGGAGACTGAACGTATATGCGCGCGCACACACACACACACACACACACACACACACAACAGGATTTACAACAGATGAGGGAATAAGTTGCTACACCTTGCGCAGCTGTAAGACTCCGTATGAAATATAGTTTATTTATACAACAGTGTAAGTAGCAACACCTGTTATGAATGTTTATGTTTTCTTTTTTACCGTCCTCTCATGAATCATGTTGCTGTCTGCTGTGTGTGCGCGCGCGCATACGTTCATTCTCCCCCCACCTGATTTCACTCACTGTGTGCGCTGATAGGCATGAAATAAATATTTATAAAAAAAGAAATGCGACCCCAACGTGTGATTTTTGAACGTACAATGTGAACAGTCAGATCGCATCAGAGCATCGGGCCGTACAGTGTGAGAACATGAATTGTGCGCTCTGAACTTTTAAACCCTGCGGTTTTGTCGCACAGTTTGAGCTGGAGCCAAGTACAATTGAAAATATCGTACAGTGTCTGCCCAGCTTAAGTCAGTGAAGTCTGTAAGTAGCTGGAAGAGGTGGTACTATACTACAAATGTTGATACGGCTGACATCCTGGCATCAACGGGCACGTAGCCTGTTATGCCCGACCCTATTTACCATTTCCCTCTTCACTCTGTCTTCTTGAAAAAATATCTGTGAGCTTTGCACACTTGGCAGCATCTTCCTCCAAAGCTTTTCTTTTTCTTAATCTAGCTTTTTCAGCTCCATCTGGCTTTTTTCTGTCCATCTTTTCACTCACTGGCCACTCCTCCTATACTTGCTAGTAGCGCAAGTCCCATCTGAGTGCACAGTGCCTGATTGGACTGAACTAACTGTAATGAATGCATAGGGGTGTTAAACGTGTAATGGTATGTCCCTGCCTTAGGCTTTGGAAAAGATAACAGCGTTGCAAAAGAAGCAGTCTTAAGTTATTTTCTTGTGAATTTTCATGATTGTAAGACATTTATAACACTTAATGTCTTCTCTTTAAGATACAGCAGCCCAAGTGTCTTGCTGTGTAGCCTAACAGTTAGTGGTGGTCATATATGTATGTATATATTAACACCCCCTCACAACGGCCCCAAGTTGGACCAGCCCACCGGGAACACTCCCGACTCTCCCGATTACCCAGCACGTGGTAGTAGGCAGCTATGTTGTGCTTACAATAAACAAAGTGGAAGGGAAGCAAGGTCTGAAATGGACAAAGAGTACAAGCTCTCAGATGAAGATTCTATCAAATCACAGTATGAGCATCACTGTGAAGCTCGACCTTGTAAATAGTGTTGTGAACTTCAAGCAGTCCTCAAACTGATGATGTCCATGAAACATGGGGGGGGGGAGAGATAGTTAAAGTTGTGAGTGCTTAAACATTTCATGCTGGCTGTGTAGAAATGGAGAAAGAGGATTCCTGGAGTCCCAGGGGATGAGATAATGCAGAACTAAATGGGCATATAGGTGAAGAAAATAAAGTCCTGATGTGAAACTGTGTTTGGGGTGAGAAACACTGGAGACAAAAGAAAGTCTATATTTTGCTCAGGGTGGAGTGGGAATTATCACCACAGCTACATAGGGTGTGCAGCCATTCTGAGAGCCAGTGTTCCAAAGAGACACCATCCCTGTCGAGAGGCCATCCATCACACAACTGCGCATGCACAGTTCTGTCTACCCAGACTTTCACACGTCCCCCCGTTGAGTTTACGTGCCTCGCTTTACTGCGCGCATGCGCATTTCCTTCTCCGATGGACTTTTACATCTCAGCCGTGTAGAGCTGAGTTGCCCCACCATGGAAAACCCACCCCAAATAAAACTCGACACAAAACCTGTTCTGTTGAGATGTGCTTTCCACACATAAGTTTAGTCTTTATATGAAAATACAACAGCAATAACTTTTTCCCATTTTAACAAGTAAAGATTTGCTTGTACACCGTGTGAAGTTGAACTCCCCCACCAAGGAAAACCCACATCTACATACTGACATTGTGGTTCAAGCTGCTAAAATATTATATTTATTACCGACATGGGGTAATCGATTATAATCATTACATTTTTTATGTAATCTAATGTAATCTGTAATTTTAACCAAAATAGATCATTGTAATTGTAATTTAATTGTAATCTTTGGAGAAAAATTTGTAATTGTGAGAATTATGTCAAGATTAAAATAAAATTGATTATCTTAAATAGTTCAACAACAAATTTGTTCAGAAGATTTCCTTTCCATTAGTACCAACAATATGCAAGAAGACTGTGACATTTCAGTGATCACACAATCTTTTAGGTGTATTTTTTTCCCCCAGCTGACTGATTCTGCTCTTTTTCTCTCTATCCGAGGTACAAACAATAGGGCCCAGACGGACTGTGAGGTGGAAGGCCAGAGGCGGGTGGTGCATGCTGCAGTCTGTGTTTCACAGGCCCACTGACTGTTGTGTGGGCCGCTGAAGAGGAGGTACTGCTGGCCCACCACCACCAGTCGGCGCCCTGCTTGGAGTGCGGGCTTCAAGCATGAGAGGGCGCCGAGACAGAGAGTGACAGCTGTCACTCGTTTACACCAGCTGTCACCAATCACCACCACCTCTACAAAAGCCGGATCATTACTCCACCTCCTCGCCGAGAAATCAACTACCGTCGAAGGTAATTCTTCTCTGCTGTTGTTATTCAGTGTATCTAAACTGTGATCTGTGTGCAGCCGCGTACCTGTGAAGTCTGTGGAAGACTGGATTAGCGGATAGTGAGAGGACGACGGTCTTCGTCTCTCACTCCATCCAGAAGGAAGACAAACAGGAGCTGCATGAGTGATAACGTATCTGGAGGTGGAGGTTCTCCCTCCCGAAGGAACTAGTTCCAAGGATTACTGGGTGTGTGGATACACACTCACCATAACTGTTTTGTCATCTTCTGCCAGCAGTACCAGGGTCTGCAACCGAAGACGGTGACCACCTGGGGACTCAGGACTTGGCGGCTCTGGTGTTCTTCAGGCCGTTGGTGGTGGAAGCTGTGTGGGTCCCGGCTCTCCGATCGCCAGAGGTCTCCTATCTTCGAGCCTGCCCGCACGTCACCTTGTGTACAATTGGCATTATCTGTATCTGTATTTAGTTGTGCGATTCACAACATTAAATTGTTACTCTTTGTCTTATCCATTGTCCGTTCATTTGTGCCCCCTGTTGCGGGTCCGTGTTACGACCCTTTCCCAACAGGATTTCTCAGCCATTCGTCATGGATCCCGAGGGGCGTCAACCACAGCTTGAACAGCCAATGGGAGAACAAGGAGCGCAGGCATCAGCAGGAGGCGTGGTAAGTGATCTGCAGCAAATCCTTACCGCTTTCACCGCTCAGTTAAATCTGGTAACCGAGCAGAATGCAGTCCTCAATCGGAGGGTGGAGGCTCTCACCGCCAGAGTGGAAGCGTGCAACTCGAGCACTGCTGCAGTGACTCCTCCTGCTGGCTCTGGGCCACAGACAGACGTTCCACTGGTCGTTCAACAAACCCCCCCACCGTCCACTGAAGCTTACATAAGCCCTCCAGAACCGTACGGAGGTTGTGTCGAAACGTGCACAGACTTCTTAATGCAGTGTTCGCTCGTTTTTGCACAGCGTCCAGTTATGTATGCATCAGATGCCAGCCGGGTGGCTTATGTGATTAATTTGCTTCGAGGTGAGGCACGCGCTTGGGCTACGGCGCTTTGGGAACAGAATTTGTGGCTCCTGACGTCATACACTGGGTTTGTACGGGAATTCAAACAGGTGTTTGATCATCCCAACAGAGGCGAGACCGCCTCGAGCGTGCTGCTGTCAATGAGACAGGGGCGCCAAAGCGCAGCTGATTATGCAGTCGACTTCCGCATCGCGGCTGCGAGGTCTGGCTGGAATAATGTTGCGCTCCGCGCCGCCTTCATAAGCGGACTGTCTCCAGTACTGAAGGAGCATTTACTGGCTAAGGACGAACCGCAAGACTTCGATGGGCTTGTCAGTTTGGTTATACATTTAGACAACCGGTTGAATGAACACCGTCGGGAGCAGGCCGGGGGGCGTGGTCGGGCACAAGCCGTCCCTCTCTCCTCCGGGTCCGAAAGGGTGTCCTCTTCCCTACGTTCCACTGCCAGAGGGCTCCGTGTGGCAACAGCTCCCCCTGCTGACGAAGCTATGGACATGAGCAGGGCCAAATTAAAATCAAATATTAGACAAAGGAGGCTGGCCCGCGGAGAGTGTTTTTTCTGATGCTCTTGTGAGCACATGTTAAAAGACTGCCCCAAACGATCAAACTCCAACGCCCATCCTTAGGAACTGGGTTAAGGGTGGGCCATAATATTTACACAGGGAAAACCCATAAATCAGCACGAATCCCAGTAACAATCCTGAGTGGGGATTTAACCCTTCACGCCCCAGCACTGGTAGACACGGGGTCAGAAGGGAATCTGCTGGACAGCAGATAGGCCAGGGCAGTAGGGCTTCCTCTGGTGGCCCTGCCTTCACCATTGAAGGTACGAGCACTAGATGGCACTCTACTCCTGTTAATTACACATCAGACACAGCCAGTAACCTTGGTTGTGTCTGGGAATCACAGGGAGGAGATTGTGTTTTATGTAACACCTTCTACCTCCCGAGTGATTCTGGGATTTCCATGGATGGCGAAGCACAATCCCCGGATTGATTGGCCGTCTGGGGTGGTGACGCAGTGGAGCAAAACCTGCCACCGGGAGTGTCTTGGATCCTCGGTTCCACCCTGAATTACAGCTAAAGAGGAGGTCAAAGTCCCCCCCAATCTGACGGCGGTGCCCGAGGTGTACCACGATCTTGCTGACGTCTTCAGCAAAGATCTGGCACTCACTCTTCCCCCGCACCGACCGTACGATTGTGCCATCGATTTGATTCCGGGCGCTGAGTACCCGTCCAGTAGATTGTACAACCTCTCACGTCCGGAACGCGAATCGATGGAGACCTACATCCGGGACTCCTTAGCCGCTGGGTTGATTCGGAACTCCACCTCCCCGATGGGTGCGGGTTTCTTTTTTGTGGGTAAAAAAGACGGCGGACTCCGTCCATGCATTGACTACAGAGGGCTGAACGAGATTACGGTTCGCAATCGATACCCGTTGCCCCTGTTGGATTCGGTGTTCACGCCCCTGCATGGAGCCAAAATGTTCACCAAACTTGATCTTAGGAATGCGTACCACCTGGTTCGGATCCGGAAGGGAGACGAATGGAAGACGGCATTTAACACCCCGTTAGGTCATTTTGAGTACCTGGTCATGCCATTCGGCCTCACTAATGCCCCCGTGACGTTCCAAGCATTGGTTAATGACGTCTTGCGGGACTTCCTGCACCGGTTTGTCTTCGTATATCTGGATGACATACTCATCTTTTCTCCGGACCCTGAGTGTCATGTCCAGCATGTACGTCAGGTCCTGCAGCGGTTACTAGAAAACCGGTTGTTTGTGAAAGGCGAGAAGTGTGAGTTCCACCGCACTTCTTTGTCCTTCCTGGGGTTCATCATCTCCTCCAACTCCATCGCCCCGGATCCGGCCAAGGTTGCGGCGGTGAGAGATTGGCCCCAACCAACAAGCCGTAGGAAGCTGCAACAGTTCCTCGGCTTTGCAAATTTCTATCGGAGGTTCATTAAAGGTTACAGTCAGGTTGTTAGCCCCCTGACTGCCCTGACCTCCACTAAAGTCCCCTTCACTTGGTCGGATCGGTGCAAAGCCGCGTTTAGGGAGTTGAAACGCCGGTTTTCGTCTGCACCAGTTCTGGTGCAGCCTGATCCTACTCGCCAGTTCATAGTGGAGGTGGATGCCTCTGACTCAGGGATAGGAGCCGTTCTGTCCCAGAGTGGGGAGTCCAACAAGGTTCTCCATCCATGTGCCTACTTTTCCCGCAGGTTGACCCCCGCAGAACGCAACTATGACGTGGGCAATCGGGAACTCCTCGCGGTTAAGGAGGCTCTTGAAGAGTGGAGACACCTGTTGGAGGGAGCTACGGTGCCTTTCATGGTTTTCACGGACCATCGGAACCTGGAGTACATCCGGACCGCCAAGCGGCTGAACCCCAGGCAAGCCCGCTGGTCCCTGTTCTTTGGACGCTTTGACTTCCAGATCACCTACCGTCCCGGGACTAAAAACCAACGATCCGACGCACTGTCCCGGGTGCACGAAGAGGAAGCCAAGGCCGAGTTGTCAGACCCCATCGAGACCATCGTTCCCGAGTCCACTGTCGTGGCCACCCTCACATGGGACGTGGAGAAGACCGTCCGGGAGGCCAGCTGTCACCAATCACCACCACCTCTACAAAAGCCGGATCATTACTCCACCTCCTCGCCGAGAAATCAACTACTGTCGAAGGTAATTCTTCTCTGCTGTTGTTATTCAGTGTATCTAAACTGTGATCTATGTGCAGCCGCGTACCTGTGAAGTCTGTGGAAGACTGGATTAGCGGATAGTGAGAGGACGACGGTCTTCGTCTCTCACTCCATCCAGAAGGAAGACAAACAGGAGCTGCACGAGTGATAACGTATCTGGAGGTGGAGGTTCTCCCTCCCGAAGGAACTAGTTCCAAGGATTACTGGGTGTGTGGATACACACTCACCATAACTGTTTTGTCATCTTCTGCCAGCAGTACCAGGGTCTGCAACCGAAGACGGTGACCACCTGGGGACTCAGGACTTGGCGGCTCCGGTGTTCTTCAGGCCGTTGGTGGTGGAAGCTGTGTGGGTCCCGGCTCTCCGATCGCCAGAGGTCTCCTATCTTCGAGCCTGCCCGCACGTCACCTTGTGTACAATTGGCATTATCTGTATCTGTATTTAGTTGTGCGATTCACAACATTAAATTGTTACTCTTTGTCTTATCCATTGTCCGTTCATTTGCGCCCCCTGTTGCGGGTCCGTGTTACGACCCTTTCCCAACACTGACGCCGTGAAGAATGCTGGATGACCCCTGCCTGTGGTGCTGATGCCTGTGTGGACTTCTCATCTTCTTTATATTATGTTCTTTGCTTTTCCATTTTCTGTTTCTTCAGCTTTGTAAAACATTGTCATTATTAGAACAGCCTAAGCAGTAGCTCACCCCTCTGACTCTGGTCTGCCTGAGGTTTCTTCCTCATTATTGTCAGAGGGAGTTTTTCCTTACCACTGTCACCCGTGTGCTTGCTCTAGGCATTGGTAAAGTTCAAGACCTATTCAGTGACTGGAAATGTTAATGGGTCCATCCCCTGATCTGTCTGAAGAAAACTGATTATTTACAGTTATTATACCAACCATTCCATTACTTTATATCAAGTTGTAAAAGTGTTCTCTCAGTTTGAGTTTAAGGAAGGTAATTGTAGAAAGTTTTATTGTGTATTTTTGTATTATAAATGATACAAATAAATTAATGTGACATTTATAGAGCCCTTCAAATACTTTTGAAGGTTTTAGAGATGAACGCACCAAATTCATCTAAGAATTCAGAATATGGGCCAGGGGGGCCTATATACAGTGACAAAGTAATACAGCTGATTTTTCTTCTTCTGACAATGGCAATGCGTAATATCGTGAGCAGAGCAGGGAATCAGATGCTCAAATGAGTTATATTTGTGTAACTAATAAGCTAAACCTAGATTTATAAATAAGAGCAACACCCCCGCCTTGCTTCACATCATGAGGGACATGACTAAATGTATATGCTGGTGGGCACCCAAAGATGGGATGCAATGTCGGGAGCTCTGGCCCCAGGAATACATTTAATGTCAGCTGGCATCTGTAACCTGACTTTGCGGGTGATAAAATCCCCTATCACTAAAGTCCGGCGTTTCGGCCTGGAGACAGGAGCGGAAGTCACTTTTGGGCTCAGAGTATTCACATCAGGCAAATACAAGGGGGAGAACCAGTTCACAGTTCGCAGTGGCGAGTGTGAACAGGGTACCACAACCGGGCACCAAGCCCTACAGGGCTTCCTCCTTCTAGCCACAGTCCGAAAGCTGTCCTCCACAGCCGGCGTTTCTAGGCTGATGCTAATGGGCATGCTAGCCAGCCCAACACTAACCTCATCTGGAGTGCCAGTAGCATCTAACTCAACTGAGCTAAGAAGCTGCTCTAACTTACGGACCTGGCTCTCTAAGAGAGCCACCCTATCTTCCAACATCACGCAGGATTTACAGAGGATGTAAAGTAGTGTACTTTGTGCACTAGGAAATTCAAGAGTATAGCCAAGCAAGCATGAGCTAACCAATAATGAATAAGCTAATCACTCCTAAGGCTCACACAGGATTCACACAGACGTAAATAAATGAGTTAAAATTCCCAGCAGTTACAGTGGAAAAAGTTGCAAAAGTATTAGACTTGTAGGAACAGTAATTAAAAAAGCCCTCCTAAGAGTAAACTACTCCTAAGATTAACACAAGAGTAAAGTACTAAGCTAAAATTCACATCAGTTACACTAAAAAACTAACAGAAGTATTAAAGAAACAGGGGGGGGGTCAAACTAGCTAATGCAAACTAACCGCTAGCGAAATTGCTAACCACTCCTAAGATTTACACAGGAGTAAAATAATTACCTAAGATTCACAGCAGTTACTCTGAAAAACTAACAGAAGTATTAAACACGTAAAAACCAGCTATAAAAGTAACGGCGGGGGGGTGGGGGGGTTGAGCTAGCTAGTGAAAGCTAACCGCTAGCGATTCACAACAGGACTGTAGTTAAATAAGATTCAGAGTAGATACACTTAACAACCAAAAGAGTGCTAAACAGAAATAAAAGAGACATATACAGCCGTGTAAAGTTCGGAAGAGCGTCACAACAGTTTATGTCCACTTCTTAAATAACACAGTCTCTCTGAAACACAGTCTCTCTGTGCATCAGGTAATTCATGTAAAACATAAAAGGGAGAACAGTAATCCGTGTCATTTCATTACTTCATGGTGTATGTCTTGGTGGAGGCTAAGTCCGTTCTTTATAACAGGAATTAAGTATTGTAAATTGTGGTGTTCTTAAATTTTTTTGCTCCGCTGCTGTGTGCGCGGCTTTCCACGTGCTCACAATGGGCCTCATGTATCAACGTTGTGTACGGCGATATTTGAGCGTATATGGGGTGTACGCCAAAACGGCTGCGCTACTTGGCATTTATCAATGTGGTTGTTGGCGTACGCTGCGCTGAAAATATACACCAGGTCGAGAGGTGGCATAAATTATACACCAAAATGAACCAGCGCTGGAATCCACATAAAAATGAAGATGATCAACATGATAAACAGTGCCATTATACAAATCAATGCATATGTTACATAAATAACACTTTCCTGATTATACTACATAATAATCAATACAAATCCCACTGTTGCGGGATTGTTATGGAGCACGATCCGTGGCTACAGCGCTGACAGGAAGGAAAGCGCTGCTCGCCCTTTTCTCCAGACTTCGAGCCTGGAGCCAGAGCAGCGCTGAGCTTAACTTCATGTGGTGTGATCGTTGTAGACAATGAAATTGATAATAACAACTGTAGTTTCATCATTCCCTTAATTAGCCCGTGCTGCAACCAGGTTTTGTCGTCTCCATTCGGTTGTCACAATAAAATAAATACAGAAATACTTTTAAAAAATAAAGAAATCTGACAGATTAGGCGTGTCTTATTAATTGAGCGAGCAAATATCCACATGTCAAGAATTATTGACATGTGAAAAGAGAATACAGTGGTCCCTCGCTATAACGCCGTTCACCTGTCGTGGCCTCGGAGTCTCGTGGAGTATTTAGTCCAATTTTGCGTGCCTTTTTTTTACAGTGTTCTGTGTTCTGTGTATCTGTTTATAAGAATCTTGTTGCCCAGAAGAGAAAAGAGCGCCATCAATTACTCTTAACTACTCTTAACTGTGACACCTGCTGCAGCGAGATGTGAGTGGGAAAAGGCGCAGCGCCAGGACACAGAGGCCCGATCTGTGAAATACTGGTGAGTCACTATTAATAATTTCTTATGTGTCCGACCTCGTTCGTTGATCGTTAAACTTAAATCGTTAGTTCTAAATGCCATCATAATTATTTATAGGAAAACGTTCTATTTTTATTTCTCAAACAAGTATTTGGGCCTGAAACAGTTTGGTATTATTTTCCTACTAAGGTTTGAACATTGAGAGTGTTTACACACAAGAGAAAAGTGAGAAAATGTTCATGCCTGATTGAGAAAGTGTATAAACTGTGTAGTGAGGGGTTTTACAGCTTTGAAACGTTTATAATAATTGTAAAAAATAACGCTGACTACGTCGCGGTTTCGTGTATTACGGGATATTTTTTAGAACGTAACTCCAGCGATTAATGAGGGACCACTGTAACACTTTATTGATTATATACTACAAAACCAATTGATACGACAGCCGCTTTTGATGCTCTATTGGCACGCGTCGTGATTGGTGGAGTTCTTTTTCATTGCCGTCTTCCTGGCTTCCATGTCGTAAAATGAGGGTGTGTCTGAAGCGGAGTCTGAATATTTATGCACGTGTTTATTATAATTACGATCGTTTACATTTATCAAGATCACGTCAGGCGTACGCCAGAAATGGGCAGGTGCGCACTGCTTGATGCATGTCACGGCGACTTTGGTGTATTTCAAGTTTACGCCGTAAATTTACGCCACAAGTGCGCAACATTGATGCATGAGGCCCACTGTGTTCGCACGCGTGAACATGAGCATGCACGATACCGCGGCGACAGTTTCGTGCACACCTGTCCGTCCATGCATCCCTCCTGCCAGCAGGTGGAATGTTTCATCATTCCCCATTTCATTTATTCTTTGCAGATTTTCTTCCGGTTTCTGCGTCTTTCGCCTAGTGTCGTGTTATGTGTGAAGGGGCCCTTCATAAAGTATATTGTTTGGTTGATTGGGCTGCTTTGTTTGACATCCTGAGTATTTGTGGAATTCTACAAGAAATTGCAGGACACCATAGCAGGCCTATACCACAGCCTCTGTGAGTGCTCTGATTCCTTCTTACTGTAGTCTGTCATTCATCAGGCATGTGTTCTGCCCCCCGACTCTTTTCAGTACTTGTTTTCACTTATTGTTGAGTAAAATCAAGGAGTCTAACATGGGTGCCTTGTCAGTGAGGAAAGATTCGCTCACCTTTACTTTTCAGACAGCGCTGTGATCTTTGTGAAATTGGTTGCCTTGATGGCAGCACTGGAGAAGATGACTGAAGACTAAAAAGAGTGCGAGCATGGATTAACGCTAAGATCCAGGCTTTCAATGATGTCCTGGACTTAGCTGTCAGACCTGAATCTGTGTGCGGTGAGAGTAATAAATCTTTATTTTATTCACGTCTATTAAACAAGCTGTCTGTCCTTTAGTGCGTTACGTAAATAGAAAGGAGCTGCTCCTCTCCATACCTTGGGCCTCCCACTCAGTTTCTCCTAAATAGTGTGGGCGTGTATCACAGAGATCCAACCTGCTCAACATGTTGTGTGGGCCGCTGAAGAGGAGGTACTGCTGGCCCACCACCACCAGAGGGCGCCCTGCCTGGAGTGCGGGCTCCAGGCACCAGAGGGCGCTGCCGCCTTATGGGAGCAGCCTGGGTGACAGCTGTCACCCATCACTGGACACAGCTGTTCCACTCAGCACAGAGGTATATCAGGAGGACGGCGTCTCCACCTCAGTGCCGAGATATCGCCTTTAGACTGAGGTAACGTACTCTGCATTTATATTCTGATTAAAAGACTTGTTAAACCTTTTCAGGACTGCTGATTACTGAAAGCTAAATTGCTTGGATAAGTACTCACCTGCCTGCCATATTGTGACTAGAGGTGGAGGCGGCTTCTCCCCTCTCCGTTACTGGGTGCTGTCGCATCCACGCCTGTGTTGTTGCTCTCTCCCGCCAGCAGTACCGGATCCGACGAGCGGAGGCAGTGGCCACCTGGGACTTCGGGACTTGGCGGTTCCAGTATTTCCAGGGTTCGGTGGCAGAGGAGATCTGGGTGGTTTCGGTTCGACTGAGACGGACGTCTCCTACCTTCGAGCCTGCCCACACGACACCAGCGGATTCGACCCCAAATTGTGATTGTTGTATTCATTGTGCTCGTTTCACAATAGTAAACCTTGTTATTCACCTTCCTCCATTGTCCGTTCATTGCGCCCCCTGTTGTGGGTCCGTGTACCTACACTTTCACAACAGGATATCTCGGCCAGCGTCATGGACCCCGAGGGGCGTCAACCGGCTGTTGAACGGCCAATGGAAGACCAAGGCGCGTCGGCGGCTTCGGGAGGGGTAATCGGTGAGTTGCAGCGGATCCTCACCGCTTTCACCTCTCGGATCGATTTAATGACCGAGCAGCACGTTCTCCTAAACCGCAGGGTGGAGGCTCTCGCCGCACAAGTGGAGGCGCGCCCTCCGGGCGCCGCTGCGGCTCTCCCTCCCGAGGACCCTGCGCGTGAAAGTGACGTTCCACTGGTCGTTCAACGGTCCCTTCCTCCGTCCCCAGAAGCATACATAAGCCCTCCAGAACCGTACGGAGGCTGTGTGGAGACGTGCGCGGATTTTCTGATGCAGTGTTCGCTCGTCTTCGCACAGCGTCCCGTGATGTACGCGACTGATGCTAGCAAAGTAGCTTATGTAATAAATCTGCTTCGCGGGGAGGCACGCGCTTGGGCTACAGCGCTCTGGGAGCAGAACTCACGGCTCCTTCATACATACGTTGGGTTTGTACGGGAGCTCAGAACGGTGTTCGACCATCCCAACAGAGGAGAGTCCGCTTCAACCGCGCTACTGTCAATGAGACAGGGGCGTCGGAGCGCAGCTGCCTATGCAGTCGCCTTCCGCATCGCGGCGGCGAGATCCGGCTGGAATAGCACTGCCCTCCGCGCCACCTTTGTAAACGGACTGTCATTGGTCCTAAAAGAGCACCTGGTGGCGAAGGACGAACCGCGGGACTTAGACGGGCTCATCGATCTGGTCATACGACTTGACAACCGGTTAGAAGGACGCCGCCGGGAACGAGGCGAAGGGCATGGCCAGGCACGCGTCGTCCCTCTCCCTTCCGGTTCCGATCGAGCTCCGCCTTCCCCACGCTCCACAGCCCCTGCGCTCCGTGGGGTCACAGCTCCCCCTACTGACGAAGCTAGGGACACGAGTAGGGCAACATTTAGGGCACCAGATGCACAGAGGAGATGGACCCACGGAGCGTGTCTTGTTTGTGGTTCAATAGAGCACCATGTGAGAGACTGCCCCGAGTGGTCAAACGCCAAACGCCCGCCCCTAGAGACTGTGCCAGGGGTGGGCCAAAACATTCACGTGGGACACACCCACATTGCTACACGACTCCCAGTCACGATCCTGTTTGAGGATTCAACCCTGAAGGCCCCAGCACTGGTGGACACGGGCTCTGAGGGGAATCTGCTTGACAGTAGATGGGCCAGGGAGATAGGGCTCCCTCTGGTGGCTCTTACCTCGCCTGTGCAGGTTCGGGCGCTAGATGGCTCCCTACTCCCACCAATCACGCATAAGACACCTCCAGTAACTCTGGTGGTGTCAGGTAACCACCGGGAGGTGATCGAGTTCTTTGTGACTCAGGCCACCTCCCGTGTGGTTTTGGGTTTTCCCTGGATGCTAAAGCACAATCCCCGGATCGATTGGCCGTCCGGGGTAGTGGTTCAGTGGAGCGAAACCTGCCATCGGGAGTGTCTAGGTTCCTCGGTTCCTCCCGGCTCCCAAGCTAAGGAGGAGGTCCGAGTCCCGCCCAATCTGAAGGCGGTGCCGGCGGAGTACCATGACCTCGCTGACGTGTTCAGCAAGGATCTGGCTCTCACGCTTCCTCCCCACTGCCCGTATGATTGTGCCATTGATTTGGTTCCAGGCAGTGAGTTCCCGTCCAGTAGGCTGTACAACCTCTCACGGCCGGAGCGTGAATCAATGGAGACCTACATCCGGGACTCATTAGCTGCCGGGTTGATCCGGAATTCCACCTCTCCGATGGGTGCAGGTTTCTTTTTTGTGGGTAAAAAGATGGCGGGCTTCGTCCATGCATTGATTACAGGGGGTTGAACGAAATCACGGTTCGCAACCGATACCCGTTGCCCTTGTTGGATTCAGTGTTCACCCCCTTGCATGGAGCCAAAATCTTCACCAAGCTGGATCTTAGGAATGCGTATCATTTGGTTCGGATCCGGAAGGGAGACGAATGGAAGACGGCATTTAACACCCCCTTAGGTCATTTTGAGTACCTGGTCATGCCGTTCGGTCTCACTAATGCTCCCGCGACTTTCCAAGCGTTGGTAAACGATGTCTTGCGGGACTTCCTGCACCGGTTCGTCTTCGTGTATCTAGACGATATACTCATCTTTTCCCCGGATCCTGAGACTCATGTCCGGCATGTCCGTCAGGTCCTGCAGCGGTTGTTGGAGAACCGCCTGTTTGTGAAGGGCGAGAAGTGTGAATTCCACCGCACTTCTTTGTCCTTCCTGGGGTTTATCATCTCCTCTAACTCCGTCGCCCCTGATCCGGCCAAGGTTGCGGCGGTGAGAGATTGGCCCCAACCCACAAGCCGTAGGAAGCTGCAACAGTTCCTCGGCTTTGCTAATTTCTACAGGAGGTTCATTAAGGGCTACAGTCAGGTAGTTAGCCCCCTGACAGCCCTGACCTCACCAAAAGTCCCCTTCACCTGGTCGGATCGGTGCGAAGCCGCGTTCAAGGAGTTGAAACAGCGCTTTTCGTCTGCACCAGTTCTGGTGCAGCCCGATCCTAGCCGCCAGTTAGTGGTTGAAGTGGATGCCTCGGACTCAGGGATAGGAGCGGTGCTCTCCCAGAGCGGGAAGACCGATAAGGTCCTTCACCCGTGTGCCTATTTTTCCCGCAGGTTGACCCCCGCTGAACGGAACTATGACGTCGGCAATCGGGAACTCCTTGCTGTGAAAGAGGCCCTCGAAGAGTGGAGACATCTGTTGGAGGGAACAGCCGTGCCATTCACGGTTTTCACTGACCATCGGAACCTGGAGTACATCAGGACCGCCAAGCGGCTGAACCCCAGGCAAGCCCGCTGGTCACTGTTCTTTGGCCGTTTTGACTTCCGGATTACCTACCGTCCCGGGACCAAGAATCAAAGATCGGATGCATTGTCCCGGGTGCATGAAGACGAAGTCAAAACGGAACCGTCGGATCCCCCGGATCCCATCATCCCGGAGTCCGCTATCGTGGCCGCCCTCACCTGGGACGTGGAGAAGACCGTCCGGGAGGCCCTGACCCGTGACCCGGACCCCGGAAACGGACCAAAGGACAGACTATACGTCCCACCAGAGGCTAGGGCTGCAGTCCTGGACTTCTGTCACGGTTCTAAACTCTCCTGTCACCCTGGGGTGCGAAGGACCGTGACAGTCGTCCGGCAACGCTTCTGGTGGGCATCCCTGGAGGCCGACGTCCGGGACTACGTCCAGGCCTGTACCACCTGCGCCAGGGGCAAGGCCGACCACAGAAAGACCTCAGGGCAGCTACAGCCACTGCCCTTGCCTCATCGCCCCTGGTCCCACATCGGCCTGGACTTTGTCACGGGTCTCCCGCCATCCCAGGGACACACCGTCGTCTTCACGATAGTGGACCGTTTCTCCAAGGCGGCCCACTTCGTGGCCCTCCCGAAGCTCCCAACGGCCCAGGAGACAGCAGACCTCCTGGTCCACCACGTCGTCCGTCTGCATGGCATACCATCAGACATCGTCTCCGATCGCGGTCCCCAGTTCACCTCGCACGTCTGGAGGAGCTTTTGCCGGGAACTGGGGGCCACGGTCAGCCTCTCGTCTGGGTACCACCCCCAGACCAACGGGCAGGCAGAGCGGGCGAATCAGGAACTGGAGCAGACACTTCGCTGTGTGACAGCCGCGCACCCGACGGCCTGGAGTACCCACCTGGCCTGGATCGAGTACGCCCACAACAGCCAAGTGTCATCAGCCACCGGCCTCTCCCCGTTTGAGGTGTGCTTGGGGTATCAGCCCCCCTTGTTTCCAGTGGTTGAGGGAGAGGTCGGTGTGCCCTCGGTCCAGGCCCACCTACGGAAGTGCCGTCGGGTATGGCGTGCCGCCCGCTCTGCCCTGTTGAAGGCCCGGACGAGGGCGAAGAAACATGCAGACCGGCGGCGGGCCCCGGCCCCCAAGTATCGTCCTGGGCAGGAGGTCTGGTTGTCCACCAAGGACATTCCTCTGCAGGTAGACTCACCGAAACTTCAAGAACGGTACATCGGACCTTACAAGATCCTCAAGGTCATCAACCCCGCCGCAGTGAGGCTCCAGCTTCCGGCCTCACTGCGGATCCATCCAGTTTTTCATGTTTCCCGGATCAAGCCCCTTCACACCTCACCCCTCTGCACCCCGGGTCCGGCGCCGCCTCCTGCCCGGATCATCGACGGAGAACCGGCTTGGACTGTACGCCGGCTCCTTGATGTCCGTCGGATGGGCCGGGGTTTTCAATATCTGGTGGACTGGGAGGGGTACGGTCCCGAGGAGCGCTCCTGGGTGAAGAAGGGCTTCATCCTGGACCCGGCCCTCCTGGCCGACTTCTACCGTCGCCATCCGGACAAGCCCGGCCGTGCGCCAGGAGGCGCCCGTTGAGGGGGGGGTCCTGTTGTGTGGGCCGCTGAAGAGGAGGTACTGCTGGCCCACCACCACCAGAGGGCGCCCTGCCTGGAGTGCGGGCTCCAGGCACCAGAGGGCGCTGCCGCCTTATGGGAGCAGCCTGGGTGACAGCTGTCACCCATCACTGGACACAGCTGTTCCACTCAGCACAGAGGTATATCAGGAGGACGGCGTCTCCACCTCAGTGCCGAGATATCGCCTTTAGACTGAGGTAACGTACTCTGCATTTATATTCTGATTAAAAGACTTGTTAAACCTTTTCAGGACTGCTGATTACTGAAAGCTAAATTGCTTGGATAAGTACTCACCTGCCTGCCATATTGTGACTAGAGGTGGAGGCGGCTTCTCCCCTCTCCGTTACTGGGTGCTGTCGCATCCACGCCTGTGTTGTTGCTCTCTCCCGCCAGCAGTACCGGATCCGACGAGCGGAGGCAGTGGCCACCTGGGACTTCGGGACTTGGCGGTTCCAGTATTTCCAGGGTTCGGTGGCAGAGGAGATCTGGGTGGTTTCGGTTCGACTGAGACGGACGTCTCCTACCTTCGAGCCTGCCCACACGACACCAGCGGATTCGACCCCAAATTGTGATTGCTGTATTCATTGTGCTCGTTTCACAATAGTAAACCTTGTTATTCACCTTCCTCCATTGTCCGTTCATTGCGCCCCCTGTTGTGGGTCCGTGTACCTACACTTTCACAACACAACAGGTGTGTTTCACAGAACAAATAGGAGTTCAACTACAGACCTCTGTGACTTATGACACCATAAACTAACACAAGTTGTTTCAAGACTAAAATTTGCTCACATCAAGAGAATCCCTACATGGTCAGTTATAGAATGGTTTGCCTTTGATGATATTTATATATTACCCTCTAACCATATTAAACTGTTAAAAGATACTGTATATAAAGCCTAGTTTTGCACAACATGACCCCTTTTTAGGAGTTTTCATAATCAAAATCTTCAAACGCAATATTATAATCCTCAAACTGCAGTAAAATATCTTTAACTATTCAAACTATTTACAGTCATAATGTTTTGTATCATCTGTTCAGTCTTACAGTGTATTGCAAGCGTTCTATGTTAGAATTGTTTTGTTATTTGCACAAAGTGCTGCAAACAGTAAATCACTTACAGATATTGCCTGTGGCAGCTGTGAGCTGCCTATAAAATGGCAGAATAATACAGTTGTGGTTTTTAGCATTTCTTCGTTTGCTTGGAGTTGCGTCAGAAAGGGACCCGGCGTAAAACAAGTGGGGGGAAAAGGAGAGACGTTGATGGAACTTACTTTTACTTCTACATTTGTATCTCAAGTTACACACTTTATTGTCCTGACCTTTTTTCAGGTCTTCGTGGTAATTAAAGAGCAATTCAAATGTTCCTAAGATGAGTAATAACAGAACAAGTCATGTTAGGTGATGCTGGAAGACAGAATAACTCAGACCTGTGCAGACAGTTTCTCTTGCCACACCCAACACCCCCAGACAGTTTGGTTCATATTCTCATGAGAATTCAAACCGCATAATTTTGGCACTGAAACTCAC
This sequence comes from Thalassophryne amazonica, assembly GCF_902500255.1. NCBI lineage: Eukaryota > Metazoa > Chordata > Actinopteri > Batrachoidiformes > Batrachoididae > Thalassophryne > Thalassophryne amazonica. The sequence goes on from NC_047103.1 coordinate 73,129,660, forward strand.
TCTTTACAAGTACTATTGCAGTTGTATATGTCATGGGTCATGTTTTGGTGTTTTGGTTTCTTGTCCATGTTATTCTATCATCTCCTTAATTATTCCCTGTTATTGTCACGGGTCAAGTATTGCCTTAAGGTGTGTTTACACATAAGCAAGACACGTTACAAATGTCATTTTTCTGTCATTCGTGACACATTCCTGACATTCTTGACGTGACTTAACACATCTGAATATGTTTCTTAATAGTGCGTGTTGGTGCGTGATATTCTTGATATTCGTGGAGCATGTTTTTGCCTGTCAAAAAATCTTCCACAAATGTCACACACCACCCTCATTTCGTCTCACGTCGTGGAGGTTGCAACTGAGCGTATTGATCCGTCTTGATGAGTAATGATCCTTAATAGAACATGACAGCATTCGTAGTGGTTCCTGTGATGGTTCCTGTGATGGTTCTTGGAACCCAAACTGTCACGCGTTATTACGAAGTGACACGGAAACTGTCAAGTTGTGAGACGGCTTGTAACGCGGCGTCACATTTCACTGCGCGCCACGGCGACTCAGTTTTCTGTCACGTGAACACAATTAAACTCAGCTCCAAGTGTCGTTCCACAGTTCCTGCTGAAGCTCCTCAGGATGCTCCTGCAGGTGTTCCACCTGCTGCATGTGCCTGATGTTTGGGAAAATGCATGAGACGAGAGCCGCATGAAGCCACACATCTGGCTCTGTCCTCCTCCTCTCTGCGCTACTCCATGGCACAGCCCAACTATGTATGCAGTCACAAAGTTCTTCTGAAAAACTGGAGCAATCTGAATTCGGTTGGATGAATATGGGTGTGTGTGTGGAGACAATTCACCTCATTCACAACGTGACAGAACTTAACAATGCGCTGTTACGCGCAATAGCGTGCAACAATGCGGAACACTATTCTTGACCGTGCATAATGTTTCCTGATAATTCTCCAGCAACACATGCCATTAAGCGTAATGTGTGGTAACAGGTTGCAGCAGTTCCTGAGGACACCTGACGCCTCTGCCCTGAATAATCACATTCGTGATCAGCGGCCAAGAATGTGTACTTCGTGGCATTCGTGACTTGTCATCGTTATGTGTAAACGCAGCATTAATTCTCCATATGTTATTTATTGTCCTTGTCAGTTAATAATCTCTGTTGTCATCTGTCCCAGATTTATTGTTATCTCTGTTTTTCCTAATGTAGCAAGGTAGATTTTGTAAAAGCACCAAATTTTGCATACACATTGTTTGATATATGATTACAAAAATTAATAGATATCATGCTGCACTCAGTTGTTCTCATGAGGATAATAAATTGCAAAAATCAAGGAGTCCATGTCGTTCTGGAATAAATTCAAGTTCTGTTTTGTCACAGACACAAATTCCATGTAAAAACTGAATTTAAATTGATTTCTAAATTTCGTTATTATATATCAAACAATGTCTATGGTGCTTTTACCATAACATGTACAACTGAAGTGATATTTATACATATGAAGAGTGACTGAGAAGTTTTGAGCCTGACTTAGAAAAAGTAGGGCGTGGTTCTCCATGTTTTGCATTCTGTCTTCCCTGTTCTGTCTCTGTGCTCTGTGGTTCCCTGTTGTGTCCTCTTTCTCTGGTTCCCTGTTGTGTCCGCTTTCTTTGTCCTCAGCTGTGACTCATTTTATTCAATGTTCAATCCCACAGCTGATTCTTATTGCCAATCATCTGTCTCAGTATTTAAGCGTCTTCATTTGTTTGTCTTTGCTGATTCATCTTGTGTGATTCCTCACACTTCTTGTTTCACACCACGGCTGTACAACCCCAATTCCAATGAAGTTGGGACGTTGTGTGAAATGTAAATAAAAACAATACAATGATTTGCAAATCCTCTTCCACCTATATTCAATTGAATACACCACGAAGACAAGATAAAATGTTCAAACTGATAAAGTTTATTGTTTCTATGCAAATATTTGCTGATTTTGAAATGGATGCCTGCAACACAGTTCAAAAAAGCTGGGACAGGGGCAACAAAAGACTGGGAAAGTTGATGAATGCTCAAAGAACACTTGTTTGGAGCATTCCACAGGTGAACAGGTTAATTGGAAACAGGTAAGTGTCATGATGCATGAAAAAATACTCCAGCAGTTTAAGAACAATGTTTCTCAACATTAAATTGCAAGGAATTTAGGGATTCCATCATCTACAGTCCATAATATAATCAGAAGTTACAGAATCTGGAGAACTTTCTACACATAAGCGGCACAGTTGAAAACCAACATTGAATGCCCGTGACCTTCAATCCCTCAGGCGGCATTGCATTAAAAACTGACATTGTGTAAAGGATCTTACTGCATGGGCTAAGGAACACTTCAGAAAACCATTGTCAGTTAATACAGTCGCTACATCTACAATTGCAGGTTAAAACTCTACCACACAAAGCGAAAGCATACATCAACAACATCCAGAAATGCTGCTGCCTTCTCTGGGCCCGAGCTCATTTGAAATGGACAGACGCAAAGTGGAAAAGTGTGCTGTGGTCTGATGAGTCCACATTTCAAATTGTTTTTGGAAATCATGGACGCCGTGACCTCCGGACAAAAGAGGTAAAAGACCATCCAGATTGTTACCAGCGCAAAGTTCAAAAGCCAGCATCTGTGATGGTATGGGGGTGTTTTAGTGCCCATGGCATGGGCAACTTACACATCTGTGATGGCACCATCAATGCTGAAAGGTACATCCAGGTTTTGGTGCAACACATGCTGCCATCCAAGCAACACCTTTTTCAGGGACGTCCCTGCTTATTTCAGCAAGACAATGCCAAGCCACATTCTGCACGTGTTACAACAGTTTGGCTTCGTAGTAAAAGAGTGCGGGTACTAGACTGGCCTGCCTGCAGTCCAGACCTGTCGCCCATTGAAAATGTGTGACGCATTATGAAGCGCAAAATACAAGACCTTGCACTGTTGAACAACTGAAGTTGTACATCAAACAAGAATGGGAAAGAATTCCACCTACAAAGCTTCAATAATTAGTGTCCTCAGTTCCCAAACGCTTATTGAGTGTTGTCAGAAGGAAAGGTGATGTAAAACAGTGGTAAACATACTAACTGTCCCAACTTTTTTGAAACGTGTTGCAGGCATCCATTTCAAAATGAGCAAATATTTGCACAAAAACAATAAGGTTTAACAGTTTTAACATTAAATATCTTGTCTTTGTGGTGTATTCAAATGAATATAGGTTGAAGAGGATTTGCAAATCATTGTATTCTGTTTTTATTTACATTTTACACAACGTCCCAACTTCATTGGAATTGGGGTTTTATATCATATTACTGCTTTGCTGTTTTTAGTCTGTCTAATGGCTTGTGTTCCTGATATTTTTTTCCCTGCAGTTTTGGTTTGATTCTTCTTTGTAGGAGATTTATTTATTTATTTTAACTGAACTCAGCTTGTTTTTGGAGAGCCCTTTGTTGCCTCCTTTGAAAGACTGCCTCCTGTGCCTATATGGTAGGGGTTGCCAAGTTCGGTCCTCGAGAGCCACCTTCCTGACACTCTTACTTGTCTCCCTGCTCCAACACATCTGAATCCAATGAAAGACTCGTTAGCAGACTTTTAATGAGCCTTTCATTAATGAGCCTTTCATTGGATTCAGGTGTGTTGGAGCAGGGAGACAAGTAAGAGTGTCAGGAAGGTGGCTCTCGAGGACCGAACTTGGCAACCCCTGCTATATGGGCTCCTGTTTTGCTCCTAGCTCCCTGTTTTGTTAAATAAAGAACTCTGGCATGTAACGTCTGGTTTGTTTCTCTGTGTTGTGGTTACACCTGACAACTTACCCATTACAGGTTAGAGGGAGTGGTGGCCTGAAGGTTAGAGAAGCTGGTTTATGATCAGGTTGTTTTATTATCAGGGTGGAAAATCAATACAACCTCAATATCCAAACTGTGTGGATTTTGGATGCCTTGCAGGGTGTTACCATGACATTGGTGTCTCTCATTGTAATATGCTATTGCTTCATCAGATGGAGTGCCATCTACTGTAAACACAGTCCACGCACAGCAAAGTTTTATCCTGTCCATATTACACCATGATGGGTCCCAAATTAAACCTCTTTTTGAATTATCACAGTAGATTGGGTGCTGTATATCACTGATTCAGGCTCTATGCAGGACTGCAAGTGTCATGGAAATAGTAATAAAGCATTTGATTAATGAACAACTCATTTTACAGTAACTCACTCATCTTCAACCGCTAACTCCAATTGAAGGTCACAGGGGGCTGGAACCTTGCCCAGTAGTCATAGGGCATGAGGTGGGGTACAGCCTGGACATGACCCCAGTCTGTCGCAGGGCCACACACAGACAAACAAACACATTCACACCCACACGCACACCTACAGACAATTTAAAGTTTCCAATTCACCTAACCTGCATTGTCTTTGGATGTGGGAGGAAGCCGGAGCACCTGGACGGAACCCATGCACCCACGTGGACAACATGCAAACTCCACACTGAAAAGCCACTGGTGGGAATCGATCCCATGACCTTCTCACTATGAGGCAACAGTGTTAACCACTAAGTCACCGTGCTGCCCATTTTTTAATGACTGCAGTCATAAATACATTTATTTGGAAATTATTTTTATTAATCAAAACTAAGAATTTTTGGTGAACAAAAAGAGGAATTATAAAAAGAATTTACAAGTCAAATATTAATCCATCAACAAATAGTTCAACTGGAAGGGTAAGTGTACTTGTTTCCAATGTGGAAGGTTCCCGGTTCAAGTCCATCCCTGCCCATTCTCTATGTAATGTGGATCCAGTGTAAAACTTGTGCCAAATCAACATGCCGATCCGAATACATTAATTCATTCATAAATGGGTGATTCTTAGACTACGGGCATTTTTATGTCCCTTGATCATATTTTATGAAAAAAAGAAAAAAGGGGAAATTTCACACTTTTATAGTTATCTTTACAATGAAAGTGTTTTAAGAAATTTGTCCTAGTAGTCTATGATGACTTTTTCACCTTTTTTCAGCATCATTATATGCAAATATTGCCGTTTTGTGCTTGTCCCACACCCAGACTTATGATCTTCAATGATAAAAACGAATAGTAAAGAAATGTTTTTTTTTCTAATGTTTTAAAATATCTCTGAATAAAATATCAGTAAAATAATCAAAACATAATTGGGGTATTCAATGTCATACAACTGTTGTGATTTTTTTAAACGAAATGTAGTTGTCCCACACTATTGCCGTAATTTCCACCACAACAATAATGTTCCTTTAAAAAGTTTGTATGAAAGATTGTTTGGGTAGTTTCTATGGAGATAAACAGTAACATCAGAGCACATGTATATAGCGCCAAATCACAACAAACAGTTGCCCCAAGGCGCTTTATATTGTGAGGCAATGGTGTGGTGGAAATTACATTTACAAGGCCAATAGTGCCCGTAGTTAAAGAATCACGCAAATACACACACACACACTCATCTTCAACCGTTTAGTCCAATTAAGGGTCGCGGAGGGCTGGAGCCTATCCCAGCAGTCAGAGCGTGATGCGTGGTATAATCTGGACAGGACACCAGTCTGTCGCAGGGCCACATATAGACAAACAAACACATTCACACCCACATGCACACCTATGGACAATTTAAAGTCTCCAATCCACCTAACCTGCATGTCTATGGCTGTGGGAGGAAGCCGGATCACCAGGACAGAACCAACACAAACACGTGGAGAACAGACAAACTCCACACAGAAAGGCCACAAGTGTTGTGTGGGCCGCTGAAGAGGAGGTACTGCTGGCCCACCACCACAAGATGGCGCCCGCTTGAAGTGCGGGCTTCAAGCACGAGAGGGCGTCGGAGCGACCGGGAGTGACAGCTGTCACTCATCATCCGTACCAGCTGTCACTCATCCACTACACATCACCACCACCATAAAGGCCGGACTGCAACTCCACCTACCTGCCGAGAAATCAGCTACCAATCAGGTAACTTCTCTGCTGACTTACAAAGTAACAATCTGAACTTCTTTGCAGCCGTTTTCCTGTGGTGTCTCCTTATCTGTGGGATTGGCGTTTGGTGTGACCCGCGACGGCTTCGCCTCACACCCCAAACCAGATAAGTGGTTAAACAGGAGCTGCACAAGTGTGTGATTGGAGGTGGAGGTGCTCCCTCCTAACTAAACACCGACTGTGGGATTACTGAGTGTGCAAACTCACACTCATCAGTACTGTCTCTGTTCTCTGCCAGCAGTACCGGGTCTGACTGCTGAAGACAGTGGCCACCTGGGGTGCAGGGCTTGGCGGCTCCGGTGTTCTTCAGATCCGTTGGTGGTGGAAGCTGTGTGGGATCCGGCTCTTCTCTCGCCAGACGTCTTCTATCTTCTGTCGAGCCTGCCCACACGTCACCTTGTGTATAATTGACATGCCACCATATTGTTATTGTCTGTACTTCGTTGTGCAATTCACAACATTAAATTGTTACTTTTTGGCTTATCCATTGTCCGTTCATTAACGCCCCCTGTTGTGGGTCCGTGTCACGACACTTTCACAACAGGATTTCTCGGCCAGCGTCATGGATCCCGAGGGGTGTCAACCATCGCTTGAACAGCCAATGGAAGAGCGAGGTGCACAGGCGCCAGCAGGAGGCGTGTTAGGTGAGCTGCAGCACATCTTAACCGCTTTTACTGCTCGGTTGGACTTAGTTACCGAGCAGAGCATTATTCTCAATCGTAGGATGGAGGCTCTCACCGCCCAGGTCGAAGCGCATGCTCAGGGTGCTGCTGCAGCACCTCCTCCTGCTGACCGAATGCCAGAGACAGACATTCCACTGGTCGTTCAACGAACCCCCCTACCTTCCCCTGAAGCATACATAAGCCCTCCGGAGCCGTACGGAGGCTGTGTGGAGACGTGTGCGGACTTCTTGATGCAGTGCTCGCTCGTCTTTTCACAGCATCCCGTGATGTATGCGTCAGACGCTAGCCGGGTGGCTTACGTCATAAATTTGCTTTGAGGAAAGGCACGCGCCTGGGCTACGGCGCTCTGGGAGCAGAATTCATGGCTCCTAACAATTTACACTGAGTTTGTGAGGGAGCTCCGACAGGTGTTCGACCACCCTCATAGAGGCAAGACCGCTTCAAGCGTGCTGCTGTCGATACGACAGGGGTGTCAGAGCGCAGCGAAGTATGCAGTCGACTTCCGCATCGCGGCAGCACGAGCCGGCTGGAATGCTGTTGCGCTCCGTGCCGCCTTTGTAAACGGACTGTCTCTGGTCCTTAAGGAGCACCTGGTGACAAGGACGAGCTGCGGGATTTAGATGGGTTTATCGACCTGGTTATACGGTTAGACAACCGATTAACAGAACACCAACGGGAGTGAGACGAAGGGCGTGGTCAGGCACAAGCCGTCCCTCTTCCTCCCGGGTCCGAAAGGGAGCCGTTTTCCCCACGCTCCACAGCCAGGGCTCTCCACGTGACGACAGCTCCCCCTGCTGACGTTGCTATGGAAACGAGCAGGGCCAAAGAGCGATCAGATCAGAGACAAAGGAGGCTGATCCGTGGAGAGTGTTTTCTCTGCAGCTCAACCGAGCACACACAGAGAGAACGCCCCAAACGGTCAAAACAGCAGCACTCGTCCTTAGAGACCCCGACAATCTGCACGTATCCCAGTCACGATCCTAAGTGGGGATCTAACCCTTCACGCCCCAGCACTGGTGGACACGGGGTCAGAGGGGAATCTGCTGGATAGCAGATGGGCAAAGGAGGTTGGGCTCCCTCTAGTGGCCTTACCGTCACCATTGTCGGTGCGGGCACTAGATGGCACCCTTCTTCCACTAATCACACACCAGACACAGCCAGTGACATTGGTTGTGTCTGGGAATCACAGGGAGGAGATTGTGTTTTATGTAACACCTTCTACCTCCCGAGTGATTTTGGGTTTTCCATGGGTGTTAAAACACAATTCCCGGATTGATTGGCCGTCTGGGGTTGTGGTTCAGTGGAGCGAAACCTGCCACCGGGAGTGTTTAGGATCCTCGGTTCCACCCGGTGTGACAGCTAAGGAGGAGGTTTTAGTCCCCCCCAATCTGGCGGCGGTGCCAGCCGAGTACCATGACCTTGCTGACGTCTTCAGCAATGATCTGGCACTCACGCTGCCCCCACACCGTCCGTACGATTGTGCCATTGATTTGATACCGGGTGCTGAGTACCCGTCCAGCAGGCTGTACAACCTCTCACGTCCGGAACGCGAATCAATGGAGACCTACATCCGGGACTCGTTAGCTGCCAGGTTGATCCGGAACTCCACCTCCCCGATGGGTGCTGGTTTCTTTTTTGTGGGCAAGAAGGACGGCAGACTCCGTCCATGCATTGATTACAGAGGGCTGAACGAGATCACGGTTCGCAACCGATACCCGTTACCTCTGTTGGATTCAGTGTTCACGCCCCTGCATATGAGCCCAAATTTTCACGAAATTGGATCTTAGGAATGCTTATCACCTGGTTCGGATCCGGGAGGGAGACGAGTGGAAGACGGCATTTAACACCCCGTTAGGTCACTTTGAGTACCTGGTCATGCCGTTCGGCCTCACCAATGCGCCCGCGACGTTCCAAGCATTGGTTAATGACGTCTTGCGGGACTTCCTGCATCGGTTTGTCTTCGTTTATCTAGACGATATACTCATCTTTTCTCCGGATCCTGAGACCCATGTCAAGCATGTACGTCAGGTCCTACAGCAGTTGTTGGAGAACCGGCTGTTTGTGAAGGGCGAGAAGTGCGAGTTCCACCGCACTTCTTTGTCTTTCCTGGGGTTCATAATCTCCTCCAACTCCGTCGCCCCTGATCCGGCCAAGGTTGCGGCGGTGAGAGATTGGCCCCAACCAATGAACCGTAGGAAACTACAACAGTTCCTCGGTTTTGCAAATTTCTACCGGAGGTTCATCAAGGGCTACAGTCAGGTAGTTAGCCCCCTGACAGCCCTGACCTCCACAAAAGTCCCCTTCACCTGGTTGGATCGGTGCGAAGCCGCGTTTAGGGAGTTGAAACGCCGGTTCTCGACTGCACCGGTTCTGGTGCAGCCCGATCCCAATCGCCAGTTCGTAGTTGAAGTGGACGCCTCTGACTCAGGGATAGGAGCCGTGCTATCCCAGAGCGGGGAGTCCGACAAGGTTCTCCATCCATGTGCCTACTTTTCCCGCAGGTTGACCCCAGATGAACGGAACTATGACGTCGGCAATCGGGAACTTCTTGCGGTGAAGGAGGCTCTTGAGGAGTGGAGACACCTGTTGGAGGGAGCATCAGTACCATTTACGGTTTTCACGGACCATCGGAACCTGGAGTACATCCGGACCACGAAGCGTCTGAACCCCAGGCAAGCCCGCTGGTCGCTGTTCTTCAGGCGTTTTGACTTCCGGATCACCTACCGCCCCGGGACAAAAAACCAACGATCTGACGCCCTGTCCCGGGTGCATGAAGAGGAGGTCAAGACCGAGCTGTCAGACCCCCCTGAAACCATCATCCCCGAGTCCACTGTCGTGGCCACCCTTACCTGGGACGTGGAGAAGACTGTCCGGGAGGCCCTGACACGGAGCCCGGACCCAGGGACAGGTCCGAAGGACAAGGTGTACATCCCACCAGAGGCCAGGGCTGCGGTCCTTGACTTCTGTCACGGTTCCAAGCTCTCCTGTCATCCAGGGGTGCGAAGGACCGTGGCAGTGGTCTGGCAGCGCTTCTGGTGGGCGTCTATGGAAGCCGACGTCCGGGAGTATGTCCAGGCCTGCACCACCTGTGCCAGGGGCAAAGCTGACCACCACAAGGCCCAAGGCCTCCTCCAGCCTCTGCCCATGCCTTATCGCCCCGGTCTCATATTGGCCTGGACTTTGTCACGGGCCTCCCGCCGTCCCAGGGCATGACTTCCATCCTCACGATAGTGGACCGGTTCTCCAAGGCGGCCCACTTCGTGGCCCTCCCGAAGCTCCCAACGGCCCAGGAGACTGCAGACCTCCTGGTCCACCACGTCGTGCGTCTTCATGGGATTCCATCGGACATTGTCTCAGATTGTGGTCCTCAGTTCTCCTCCCAGGTCTGGAGGAGTTTCTGCAGGGAACTGGGGGCCACCGTCAGTCTCTCATCTGGGTACCACCCCCAGATGAACGGGCAGGCAGAGCGGACGAACCAGGAACTGGAGCAGGCCCTCCGCTGCGTGACCTCCGCGCACCCGACGGCCTGGAGTGACCATCTGGCCTGGATCGAGTACGCTCATAATAGCCAAGTCTCATCTGCCACCGGCCTCTCCCCGTTTGAGGTGTGTTTGGGGTACCAGCCCCCGTTGTTTCCGCTAGTGGAGGGAGAGGTCGGGGTGCCCTCGGTCCAGGCCCATCTGAGGAAGTGCCGTCGGGTGTGGCGTACCGCCCGCTCTGCCCTGCCCAGAGCCCGGACGAGGGCTAAGGCCCATGCAGACCGCCGGCGTTCCCCCGGCCCCTGCATACCAGCCCGGGCAGGAGGTCTGGCTATCCACTAAGGACATCCCCCTGCAGGTGGAATCCCAAAAGCTAAAGGACAGGTACATCGGACCATTTCCCATACTCAAAGTCCTCAGTCCAGCCGCAGTGAAGCTGGCAGCTTCAGCTTCACTGCGGATACACCCCGTTTTTCATGTGTCAAGACTCGAGCCCTACCATACCTCACCACTGTGTGCCCTGGGACCAGCGCCGCCTCCTGCCCGGATCATCGACGGGGAGCCCGCGTGGACAGTACGCCGGCTCCTGGACATCCGTCGAAAGGGCCGGGGGTTCCAGTATCTGGTGGACTGGGAGGGTTATGGCCCCGAAGAGCGCTCCTGGGTGAAGAGGAGCTTCATCCAGGAGGTACTGCTGGCCCACCACCACAAGATGGCGTCCTGCTTGAAGTGCGGGCTTCAAGCACGAGAGGGCGTCGGAGCGACCGGGAGTGACAGCTGTCACTCATCATCCATACCAGCTGTCACTCATCCACTACACATCACCACCACCATAAAGGCTGGACTGCAACTCCACCTCCCCGCCGAGAAATCAGCTACCAATCAGGTAACTTCTCTGCTGACTTACAAAGTAACAATCTGAACTTCTTTGCAGCCGTTTTCCTGTGGTGTGTCCTTATCTGTGGGATTGGCGTTTGGTGTGATCAGCGACGGCTTCGCCTCACACCCCAAACCAGATAAGTGGTTAAACAGGAGTTGCATGAGTGTGTGATTGGAGGTGGAGGTGCTCCCTCCTAACTAAACACTGACTGTGGGATTACTGAGTGTGCGAACTCACACTCATCAGTACTGTCTCTGTTCTCTGCCAGCAGTACCGGGTCTGACTGCTGAAGACAGTGGCCACCTGGGGCGCAGGGCTTGGCGGCTCCGGTGTTCTTCAGATCCGTTGGTGGTGGAAGCTGTGTGGGATCCGGCTCTTCTCTCGCCAGACGTCTTCTATCGTCGAGCCTGCCCACACGTCACCTTGTGTATAATTGACATTCCACCATATTGTTATTGTCTGTACTTCGTTGTGCGATTCACAACATTAAATTGTTACTTTTTGGCTTATCCACTGTCCGTTCATTAACGCCCCCTCTTGTGGGTCCGTGTCATGACACTTTCACAACAACAAGTGGGAATCAAACCCATGACCTTCACGCTGTGAGGCAACAGTGCTAACCACTAATCCACCATGCTACGCTCATTCATAAATAAATAGTTTAAAATCCACTTTAAAATACATTAAAACAAAAATAAATAATTGAATTACGTATACAAATTTTAATCGGGTATTTCAAATTTGTGGTCCTCTGCCTCAAGTCTTCAATGAAAATGTTTCAAGACTGAGTGCAGGATTAAAATATAAAATGACATATGGTTTGCAAACATCATGCATACATGTGTATAATAAACTAAATAACTAAATTTAATAAACTTGTCTAATAAATCAAATTTACACATTGTTCATCAAAACACCTGGTTCCAGGTCATTATATTGTTTTAGCAACTCTATTTCTGAACTGTTTACTTCTGTTTTGCACACCTTATAATATTAGCAAGTGATAAACCCTCAAACGTAAACCCATGATTTCTCATTCTTGATGCAGTTTTAAAAACACACACACAAAGGAGGTGGAATTTCGTCACTATTTGAACCCGAGCCACGTTTCCAACATGTTAGACAGTGTGTCTACAAACATCTAGATACATGTACAGGAATTCTTTTGTCTTGTCCCTTTCCCAGACAGGTGTGTGCATATACCTCTGTGATCTGTGAGGCGGTGTTGCCCCTGGCACCCAGCAGCACCATGCCCAGGGCAGAAAAGATGCTCAAGGGGGAGTAGAAAACATTTCCGGTTTTATTGTGCTCAGTCAGGTTTTTGAACAAATCCATGGAAAAGGCATTGTTGCTGTCGGATACGTTGCTTGTTGTTGCCATGATGTCTGATAAAAAGAGAGAATGGTAACTGTTAAACAGCAATATAAACTACAGAGACATTCAGTGGAGCATATACATTTACAAAGGCACAACAGGGCCTTCAAACATATTAATCCACCCCTTCAACAACATACTTAAAAAAAATAACAAAAAAAAAGTGAACATACTAGTTAATGAGAACCTGATCCTTGAAAATACACTATTGTATAAGATTGCTGAAAGTGGAAAACCATTTCCTGGGTCCCCTGTAACTCAATCTGCAACCCAATATTAAAGGGATCTTTCAAGACCTATGCCCCACCCTCCACCTAGACTAATGAAAATTCATCCATATGTTTTTGAGTAAACCTGTTTTGATATGAGTCTTGTTAATCTGACTATTGATCTGCACCATTATCCAATGTTGAATAAATGTATGAATAGAGACACACACACATGTGATTATGTTTCCTTTTGTGAATTCTTGAATGTTTTAAAAAATTGCTTTAAGGTCATAGTACTTATTAGCCTCACCACAATACAGAAAGAGGCTATTGTAATGGCCATGTATGTCTGTCTGGTTGACTTTCTGCAGCAGTATCTTCAAAACACGAAGAGCAATTATAATCAAATTTGGTATATCAATCAATCAATCAATTTTTTTTTATATAGCGCCAAATCACAAGAAACAGTTGCCCCAAGGCGCTTTATATTGTAAGGCAAGGCCATACAATAATTATGTAAAACCCCAACGGTCAAAACGACCCCCTGTGAGCAAGCACTTGGCTACAGTGGGAAGGAAAAACTCCCTTTTAACAGGAAGAAACCTCCAGCAGAACCAGGCTCAGGGAGGGGCAGTCTTCTGCTGGGACTGGTTGGGGCTGAGGGAGAGAACCAGGAAAAAGACATGCTGTGGAGGGGAGCAGAGATCGATCACTAATGATTAAATGCAGAGTGGTGCATACAGAGCAAAAAGAGAAAGAAACAGTGCATCATGGGAACCCCCCAGCAGTCTACGTCTATAGCAGCATAACTAAGGGATGGTTCAGGGTCACCTGATCCAGCCCTAACTATAAGCTTTAGCAAAAAGGAAAGTTTTAAGCCTAATCTTAAAAGTAGAGAGGGTGTCTGTCTCCCTGATCTGAATTGGGAGCTGGTTCCACAGGAGAGGAGCCTGAAAGCTGAAGGCTCTGCCTCCCATTCTACTCTTACAAACCCTAGGAACTACAAGTAAGCCTGCAGTCTGAGAGCGAAGCGCTCTATTGGGGTGATATGGTACTACGAGGTCCCTAAGATAAGACGGGACCTGATTATTCAAAACCTTATAAGTAAGAAGGAGAATTTTAAATTCTATTCTAGAATTAACAGGAAGCCAATGAAGAGAGGCCAATATGGGTGAGATATGCTCTCTCCTTCTAGTCCCCGTTAGTACTCTAGCTGCAGCATTTTGAATTAACTGAAGGCTTTTTAGGGAACTTTTAGGACAACCTGATAATAATGAATTACAATAGTCCAGCCTAGAGGAAATAAATGCATGAATTAGTTTTTCAGCATCACTCTGAGACAAGACCTTTCTAATTTTAGAGATATTGCGTAAATGCAAAAAAGCAGTCCTACATATTTGTTTAATATGCACTTTGAATGACATATCCTGATCAAAAATGACTCCAAGATTTCTCACAGTATTACTAGAGGTCAGGGTAATGCCATCCAGAGTAAGGATCTGGTTAGACACCATGTTTCTAAGATTTGTGGGGCCAAGTACAATAACTTCAGTTTTATCTGAGTTTAAAAGCAGGAAATTAGAGGTCATCCATGTCTTTATGTCTGTAAGACAATCCTGTAGTTTAGCTAATTGGTGTGTGTCCTCTGGCTTCATGGATAGATAAAGCTGGGTATCATCTGCGTAACAATGAAAATTTAAGCAATACCGTCTAATAATACTGCCTAAGGGAAGCATGTATAAAGTGAATAAAATTGGTCCTTGTGGAACTCCATAAATAACTTTAGTCTGTGAAGAAGATTCCCCATTTACATGAACAAATTGTAATCTATTAGACAAATATGATTCAAACCACCGCAGCGCAGTGCCTTTAATACCTATGGCATGCTCTAATCTCTGTAATAAAATTTTATGGTCAACAGTATCAAAAGCAGCACTGAGGTCTAACATAACAAGCACAGAGATGAGTCCACTGTCCGAGGCCATAAGAAGATCATTTGTAACCTTCACTAATGCTGTTTCTGTACTATGATGAATTCTAAAACCTGACTGAAACTCTTCAAATAGACCATTCCTCTGCAGATGATCAGTTAGCTGTTTTACAACTACCCTTTCAAGAATTTTTGAGAGAAAAGGAAGGTTGGAGATTGGCCTATAATTAGCTAAGATAGCTGGGTCAAGTGATGGCTTTTTAAGTAATGGTTTAATTACTGCCACCTTAAAAGCCTGTGGTACATAGCCAACTAACAAAGATAGATTGATCATATTTAAGATCGAAGCATTAAATAATGGTAGGGCTTCCTTGAGCAGCCTGGTAGGAATGGGGTCTAATAGATATGTTGATGGTTTGGATGAAGTAACTAATGAAAATAACTCAGACAGAACAATCGGAGAGAAAGAGTCTAACCAAATACTGGCATCACTGAAAGCAGCCAAAGATAACGATACGTCTTTGGGATGGTTATGAGTAATTTTATCTCTAATAGTTAAAATTTTGTTAGCAAAGAAAGTCATGAAGTCATTACTAGTTAAAGTTAATGGAATACTCAGCTCAATAGAGCTCTGACTCTTTGTCAGCCTGGCTACAGTGCTGAAAAGAAACCTGGGGTTGTTCTTATTTTCTTCAATTAGTGATGAGTAGAAAGATGTCCTAGCTTTACGGAGGGCTTTTTTTATAGAGCAACAGACTCTTTTTCCAGGCTAAGTGAAGATCTTCTAAATTAGTGAGATGCCATTTCCTCTCCAACTTACGGGTTATCTGCTTTAAGCTATGAGTTTTTGAGTTATACCACGGAGTCAGGCACTTCTGATTTAAAGCTCTCTTTTTCAGAGGAGCTACAGCATCCAAAGTTGTCTTCAATGAGGATGTAAAACTATTGACGAGATACTCTATCTCACTTACAGAGTTTAGGTAGCTACTCTGCACTGTGTTGGTATATGGCATTAGAGAACATAAAGAAGGAATCATATCCTTAAACCTAGTTACAGCGCTTTCTGAAAGACTTCTAGTGTAATGAAACTTATTCCCCACTGCTGGGTAGTCCATCAGAGTAAATGTAAATGTTATTAAGAAATGATCAGACAGAAGGGATATATAAACTCAGTGGGCTGTCCTCTCATAACACAGGTCATGTCAAGGTCATCAGTCTAAGGTTAATGTCAAATCAGAGGTCACTGTCTGTAGTACATTAATGACCATAATGAAAAGTGGTTTTCTGCATAGACTTCTGTTCTCCTGGAACTAACATTCATCAGGCTTCTGAAGTTGATGCAGCATCATAATATCAAGGAATGTAAAACATTAGCTGATGGCAGCAAAGATACCTTGGTAAGAAAAGGTCATTCATTATCCTTTCAATGAAGTTTATTATTTCAGATGTTGTTGCAAAAATTAATCACAGTCCTACTTATTGGAGCTTGATTTTGCAGAATGCCATATCTCAATTTATCATCATCAAAGAATCCAAACCATTACAGAAATCACACTACAGGCAAGAGGGGAAAAACCCACAGACCTCAAATATACGCGTACCTCTTAACCAAACAGCTTCAGAAAAGTTAGTTAAGGAAAAAAGAAAAGAAAAGAGAGCCATATGCTGTGCTTACCTTTAGACTTTTCTTCAAGTCAGCAGCTGACATAAACTGAAGGAACAAATGTCTTGTTAGATCATGTCTGACACACCCAAACTCAGGGAGGGCTGTGGCAAGAAAAAAAAAGTCACACCCACAAGGCGCTATGTTGTTCCAAAGGGTGTATTTTCCCAGGAGGCTGTCAAAACACTCATGAGTGTGTATTGGTCATTATATTTTGAACATGAATACTGTTGACTTATCACTTTAGGATAAAGTGGATCATCAAGAACAGAAAACCTAAAATTCACAATATTTCACTCATAAGTATTTACAGCAGTTTCCTCAGGAAGACAAAGCTGAAAGGATCATTTTGCCCCTCTGTGCATAGCCACAGACAAATCACATTGTACATCTATATATTAATAGTGATGTGGCCTCTGTGTATGTGTGTGTAACTTCGAACATGGGGAAACATTTGCCATTTGGTATGCTTATGTATTTTGGGTCAAGGATGAGCGCAGCGAAAACCAAAAGTTGATGGGACTAATATTTTTGGAGAAATTACAGATATTGGGTAACAAGTTCTGAACAAAGGAAATATCTTAACCTTGCCAATTGTAAAACATGACTTCTGTTGTGCTGCCTTGGTCTGCTCTGCTCCCTCTCCCTTCCTGCTCCTCCAGGTTGCTGCATCACAGAGCTGATTCACCACACCTGTCATCATCTCCTGCACCTGTATGTAAACCCTGGTTCTTCCTTTCCACAGATGCCAGAAACTCAGCTTACCTGTGGGGTACCTGGCTTTAGCTCACTGGGTTTTTTTTTAAACAGTTTTTGATCACTTGACCTCTGGTTACTAGTCTGATTCAAATCAAATCAAATCAAATCAAAATAACTTTATTTATCCGTTAGGAACTTCCTTTGCAGACAGAGCGCCAGCATGAGCAGAAACACACATTTCATGCATAATAAAATTCCATAAAACTCAACACTTCATCAACACTTAATAAATATAATTACACAAGCCAATAAAAGCCAAGCACACCCTGCTCAAAAAACTAGTCACATTAGCTGCTGTTCATCAGGCGGATCGAGGTGGGCAGAAAACTGGAGGTGGCCCTCTTTGTTGTGAAAAGTGTAATGACACGGACCCACAACAGGGGGCGTAAATGAACGGTCAATGGAAATAAGAAGTAACAACTTTAATGTTGTGAAATGTGCACAACGGATACAGATACAATTCAATACTAAGGTCAATTATAAAGTTGGTGTCGTGTGGGCAGGCTCGAGGATAGGAGACGCCCGTCCAGAGAAGAGTCGGGACCCACACGATTTCCACCGCCAACGGATCTGGAACACTCCAGAGCCGCCAAGTCCTGAGTCCCCAGGTGGCCACCGTCTCCAGCTGTCAGATCAGGTACTGCTGGCAGGAAACAGAAACAGTCAAGAGTGGGTGTGTGTGTGCACACACCCAGTAAAACAGTCAGCTGAGTATTCCTGATGGAGGGAGAAAACACCACCTCCCAATCTCACTACTTCCTCTGGTTATCCGTGCAGACCCCACTACACAAGTGTAAGAGTGAAGAGTGGAGAACGCCACCTCTTACCACTCCCTTCGACTTCGACCCAGAATCAGGTCGTCTGCAAGTGATTTAGTACCAGGTTCTCCACAAACATGAGTTGCGTGGGAGGAGAGGGGCGGCCGCATATCCGGCGGCGCCCCAGTCCAGTCACGAGCGGCTCTGCTCACCGCCCCCCCCCGGGGGGGGGAGGCCCAGCTATCAGGGGCCAACCGAAAATCCACGGCCCTTCGGTATCGCTTCGTCTAGGCAGGATTCTGACTTAGAGGCGTTCAGTCATAATCCCACAGGTGGTAGCTTCGCACCATTGGCTCCTAAGCCAAGCACATACACCAAAAGTCAGTGGAGAAGCTGCAAACTCAGAAGGTAAATTAGCTACCAGTACAGATGGGAAAGACGTCACAACTTAATATTACGGCTGAGTGTCTACCTGAACGATTCAGACGATTTCTCGGCAGAGGTGTGGTGTCTTCTCCAGGCTTTTATGGGTGAGGTGTGATGAGGTGATGAATGACAGCTGTCAACTCCGGGCTCCTGGTGCTCCTGGCGGCGACTGCGCCCTCTGGTGCCTGAAGCCCGCCTTCAGGCAGGGCGCCCTCTGGCGTTGGACCAGCAGTACCTCCTCTTCGGGCGGCCCACACAACACTCTTAGTCCTAAAAGGCAGGGACCTGAACCTACGACCTGATGGTAAAAAGATGTAATGCTGGTGCAGAGTGTGAGTGGGGTCTGTGGAGATCTGTGTGGCTTTCCTCACGACTCTGTGGTTATAGATGGAGGTAAGTGAGTCCTGCTGCTGTCCAATGATTTTGCTACTGATCTTGATGACTTTATTGAGAGTGTTACGATGGGTGAGAATGAGTGAACCAAACCAGGCTGTGATATTGAACGTGAGGATGGATTCTATCAAGCATTTATAAAAAACTGCAAGAATTGAGTGGTGAACCTGTAATTTGCGAAGTTTACGAAGGAAAAAAAGATGCTGTTGACATTTTGAGAAGATTTGTTCTGTATTGAGTTGAAATGTGACTTTGTTATCAATTATTGTACCTAAGTATTTGTATGAGTGGACCTTTTCTATTGCTTCATTGTTAACTGTAAGTGTGGGAGTGGTGGAGTGTCCATGATGGAAAAGGACAACCATTTCCTTGGTCTTGGATACATTTAAATCCAGACAATTATCTCTGCACCACAGTGAAAAAGTATCCAGTTCAGCCTGTAAAAGTCCATCTGTGTTAGTGGAGTCCATGATAACAGTGTCATCAGAATATTTGATATATGTTATTCCAGGGGTAGTGCTCCTGCAGTCATTAGTGTACAGAGTGAAGAGAAGTGGAGAGATGACTGAGCCCTGGGGTGAACCTGTGGATATTGTCCTGATCGAGCTGAGAGGACCATTTACCCTGACCCTCTGTTCCCTCCTAGAGAGGAAGCAGAGAACCCAAAGGATGAGGTGAGGGTTGGTGTTCATCTCGAGCAGCTTACGTCCCATGAGATGTGGTTGCAGGGTGTTGAATGCACTTGAGAAGTCCACAAAGACCAGACTGACATGGGACTTGGGCTTTTCCATGTGAGTGATGGCACCATGCAGCAGGGTC
This sequence comes from Thalassophryne amazonica, assembly GCF_902500255.1. NCBI lineage: Eukaryota > Metazoa > Chordata > Actinopteri > Batrachoidiformes > Batrachoididae > Thalassophryne > Thalassophryne amazonica. Next base: position 73,149,043 of record NC_047103.1, read on the forward strand.
AGCACTGCATCATCCACCCCTCTGTGTGGCCGGTATGCAAACTGGAGTGGGTCAGAATGCACACCAACATCGACCTGCAGCTGGGCCATGACGAGCCTCTCAAAGCTCTTCCTTTATCGCTGTGTTCTCAGCATTCCTGCCCATCTGTCAATTCCATCGCGGTCACCTGGTCTTGTCTCCAGTTCTGGAACTACAAACCACCTCCATCTGGTTTGGGAACTGCATCAATCAATCAATCAATATTTTTATTGTCACTATAAAAACAAAGCTCATACAGTGAAATGCAGTTTAGCATTCTCTCCTCTGTGGTAGCAAAGAAAATAAACATATTAAAAATATAAATAAACAAGTACTTTTAAAAATCTCTAATATAAAAAAGTGCATTTGTGTATACAGCAGAGCTGAAAAGTGGCTTGTGTGAATTTTAAAGAAATAGGGAAGTGTCTGATGGTTTATGAGCAGGGAGGTTGGATGGTGGATGGCAATGATGATGCTGACGGTTGGGTGTCACAGGGATTGGGGATGGTGTGATGGCTTTCACTGCCTGAGGGTAAAAGCTGTTTTTCAGTCTGTTGGTGTGGCACTTCATAGACCAGTATTTTTTTCCTGAGGGGAGGGGGTAGAAAAAGAGGTGACCGGGGTGAGTGGGGTCCCCTGCAATGGAAAAGGCCTTCTTATGGAGGTGGTTCCGATGATCTTCTCGGCTGCTCTCACCACCCGCTGAAGGTTCTTCCTGTCCTCTGCAGTGCAGCTGTTAAACCACACCGGGCAGCAGTACGTCAGAAGGCTCTCCATAGTGGCTCGGTAGAAATTAATCAGCAGCCATTGGGGGAGGTGAGCCTGTTTCAGTTTTCTGAGGAAGTAGAGCCTCTGTTGGGCTTTCCCCACCTGGCAGGAGATGTTGACAGCCCAGGTGAGGTCAGCTAAGATGTGCACGCCAAGAAATTTGAAGCTCTGCACTCTCTCCACTTAGTATCACCGTTAATGCAGATGGCATGGTGTTCTGTGTGTAGATCTCCTGAAGTCCAGAATCAGTTCCTTGGTCTAGCTGATGCTGAGATCCAGGTTATTATTGCGACACAACTGCCTCCCTGTAGGCTGTCTCATTGCTATTTGTGATGAGCCCTACAACAGTGGTGTTGTCAGCGAATTTGATGATGGTGTTAGTTGTGTGCTTGGGGGTGCAGTCATGAGTGAAAAGGGAGTAGAGGAGAGGACTGAGTACACATCCCTGTGGTGTTCCCATGTTCAGGACGAGGGTGGAGGATGTGCAGCCCCCCATCATGACGTGTTGAGGTCTGTTACTGAGAATGTCCAAGATCCATGCACACAGTGAGCTGCTCAGGTCCACGTTGCTCAGTTTTTCAACCAGTTTAAAGGATATAACTGTACTGAAGGCAGAAATGAAGTCCACAAATAGCATCCTTACATATGTGTTCTTATGGTCCAGCTGAGTAAGGGCTGTGTGGAGAGTTGGGTCATTCCATATGAAATCACCAAAGGTCCCAGTTTTATGGTTTTAGAATTGCCTGGTTTTGGTATATTTTGTAGCCAGTGTTGAGAGAAGAAGAATGGTCTTGAAGGCAGCTCAATATCTTGTTTTGTTTAGATTCTATGGAGGTTTTAAAAAAGGGGCGTGTCCGTGTTAACCCTCTGTGTTCCGTTTCTGACCATGTTTACTTGGCCATAAATCAAAAACTAGAAAAGATATTAACTTGATATTTTCAGAATTTGTTTATTCTGTCTTAAAGTTTATGTAAAATGTACAGTTGAAGAAATTAACCCCCTGGGGGCCACGCCATTAATTACCAAAAAATGGAATTTGAAAAAAATGTTCAGAAAGTGTGCTGACTTTGATGTGCATTTAACCATATTTACCTTGTCATGTAAAAAAATGCTGTTTGGCATGTTGGTAGTACTAATGTTAGGCTTCCATTTCAATTTTCAATTTATTTTCATTTATATAGCGCCAAATCACAACAGAGATGCCTCAAAGCGCTTCACACAGGTAAGGTCTAACCTTACCAACTCCCAGAGCAACAGTGGTAAGGAAAAACTCCCTCTGAGGAAGAAACTTCAAACAGATCAGACTCAAAGGGGTGACCCTCTGCCTGGGCCATGCTACAAACATAAATTACAGAAATAATTCACAGAACAATTCACGGATGAATATACAAGAATTGCTGTTGGTTCACAGGACAGGAGGGTCGCCAACACAAACACAACTCCCATTTCTGGATGGAGCTGCACCTTAAACAGAGAAAAAACAGAATCAGGCATCAGAAAGACAAAAAATACTGTATAATTTGCCAGGATTAATCAACAAGAAAAACAGAAGAAATACTAAGGTGATCGCCGGCCGCTAGCCCTAAACTTCACTAAAAGACCCAGAGTTTAGGTAAAATTGAGGCCGCGGCCCGCTCCAATTACTAATAACATGAAGTAAAAGAGTAAAAGCATAAAACAAAACTGTACCAGTATGCTAGCCATATTAAAGGGAAAATAAGTGCGTCTTAAGTCTGGACTTGAAAGTCTCCACAGAATCTGATTGTTTTATTGACGCAGGGAGACCATTCCACAGAACAGGGGTACGATAAGATTAAGCTCTGTGACCCGCAGACTTCTTATTCACCCTAGGGACACAAAGTAGTCCTGCACCCTGAGAACGTAAAGCCCGGGACGGGTGTAATGTGGTTGAACTTTCTGCTTCGTGTCAAAAGTCTGGCTGCAGCATTTTGAACCAATTGGAGAGCCCAAATGCTAGACTGCGGTAAACCAGAAAATAGAACATTGCAGTAGTCCAATTTAGATGAGATGAATGCATGGATCAGGGTCTCAGCATCAGCCATAGATAGGATGGGATGAATCTTCGCTATATTTCACAGGTGGAAGAAAGCAGTCCTAGTAATATTTCTAATATGGAGGCCAAAGGACAACGAAGGATCAAAAATTACCCCAAGGTTCCTCACTTTGTCAGTGTGATGTATGACACACGAGCCTAGGCTGAGTGTTAACTGGTCAAATTGATGCCGATGTCTCACTGGACCAAGAACCATCATTTCAGTCTTTTCAGAGTTTAAAAGTAGGAAGTTTCTAGACATCCAACTTCTCACTGCTGCAAGGCAATCTTCGAAGGATTTTATGTGAACGAGATTACCAGCAGTTATCGGCATATATAACTGAGTATCATCTGCATAGCAGTGAAAGGTAATCCCAAAACACCGCAATATGTGCCCAAGGGGGGCTATAAAGGGAGAAAAGCAGGGGGCCTAAGACAGACCCCTGAGGAACCCCAAATTTCATGTCACTAAGGTTAGAGGTAGTGTTACTGTACAAAACACAGTGAGGACAACTGGTCAAGTATGACTTCAGCCATGCAAGGGCACTCCCAGTAATCCCAAAATGATTTTCCAGCCTATCAAGTAGAATATGATGATCCACTGTATCAAATGCAGCACTGAGATCTAACAGCAGCAGAACCGTAGTGGTGTCCGAGTCCATTGTAAGCAGAAGAACATTCACCACTTCAGTGAGAGCCGTCTCTGTGGAATCATATTTTCTAAAAGCAGACTGCAGTGGCTCAAAGAGATTATTCTCAGTAAGATAGTCTACGAGCTGTCGTGACACCACTTTTTCCAGAATTTTAGAGCAAAATGATAAATTTGATATCGGCTGGTAGTTTTTCAATACACTAGGGTCAAGATTAGGTTTCTTAAGTAATGGTTTAATCACTGCAGATTTGAAACATTTAGGAACAGATCCAGAAGTTAAAGAAAGATTAATAATTTCCAGCACAATCGGCCCAAGAGTGGGCCACATGTCCTTAAACAGTTTTGTTGGTATAGGATCAAATAAACAGGTTGTGCTTTTTGTTGACGTTATGGGTTTTGTCAGCATGTCTAGAGAGATACTATCAAATTCTGTAAATCTAGGTAATACCTCAGTAGTGGCGCCCACCTCAATAGCAGGGTGTAGTGGCTGGGTTAAGGCATGCTGGGATATGTTCAACCTAATGTCATCTATTTTCTTCTCAAAGTAATCTAGGAAATCTTGTGCTGTAAAAGGAGAGCGAGCTACAGGTTGTTGTCCATGAATAAGTGTTGCCACCATGTCGAACAAGAACTTTGAGTTATGCTTGTTTTTGTTAATCAAATCAGAGTAATAGGTCCACTTTGTAGCCAATAATGCATGCTTATAGGCTAAGATAGCATCACGCTACGCAAGGTAGAATACTTCTAATTTTGAATGACGCCATTTCTGTTCTAGACCTCTTGCTTTATGCTTGAGGTCACGCAGGTAATCATTGAACCAAGGTGACTGCGATTTGGGGGAACACGGTTTCAACACACCACGAGTGTCGTTTTGAGCACTGAGTTTAAACTATCCACAAGTCTGTCTACTGACTGGGTATTTGTCAAAAGTGAGGCTAAGACATCTGGCAGTCGAGTTTCTAGTTCAGTCTTAGTTGAGGAGTTGATGCATCGCTGCAGTGATAAATAAGGTTGTTGTTCCACTAAACATGGCAGCGAAACTGTAAACTTAATAAATGAGTGATCAGAGACCACTGATGTAAGAGGCATGATGTCAATATTTGTGACAGCAATACCACGTGTGAGAACCAGATCCAGGGTATTTCCACTAATGTGCGTAAAATCCCGAATGCATTGCCGAAATCCTAATGCATCCACAATTTCCATAAATGATTTGCAGAGGGGATCAGAAGGCTTATTTATATGAATGTTAAAGTCACCAATGATCAGAATGTTATCTGCACTAGATGACAAGTTAGAGATGAATGCACCAAATTCATCTAAGAATTCAGAATATGGGCCAGGAGGCTTATATACAGTGACAAAGTAATACGGCTGATTTTTATTCTTCTGACCTTGGCAATGCGTAATATCCTGAGCAGAGCAGAGAATCAGATGCTCAAATGAGTTATATTTGTGACCCCCCCAACAGCTAATAAGCTAAACCTAGATTTATAAATAAGAGCAACACCCCCACCTTGCTTTGCATCACGAGGGACGTGACTAAATGTATATGCTGGTGGGCAGGCTTCATTTAAGGGGAGGACAGCTGTAGGTTTAAGCCAGGTTTCACATAACCCAATCATATCTAAGTGATGATCAATAATTAAATCATTAATCAACAATGATTTTGAGGACAGTGCATTTGGTCTATTATTGGACTCTATCGGCTTTGCTCAAAAAGTAAATGAGTCCACCCACCACTTTAATCATATCTTAGATCTTGTTCTGACTTATGGTATGGGAATAGAAGATTTAACAGTATTCCCTGAAAACTCCCTTCTGTCTGATCATTTTTTAATAACATTTACATTTACCCTGATGGACTACCCTGCAGTGGGGAATAAGTTTCATTACACTAGAAGTCTTTCAGAAAGCGCTGTAACTAGGTTTAAGGATATGATTCCTTCGTTATGTTCTCTAATGTCATATACCAACACAGAGCAGAGTAGCTACCTAAACTCTGTAAGGGAGTTAGAGTATCTCGTCAATAGTTTTACATCCTCTTTGAAGACAACTTTGGATGCTGTAGCTCCTCTGAAAAAGAGAGCTTTAAATCAGAAGTGTCTGACTCCGTGGTATAACTCACAAACTCGCAGTTTAAAGCAGATAACCCGTAAGTTGGAGAGGAAATGGGGTCTCACTAATTTAGAAGATCTTCACTTAGCCTGGAAAAAGAGTCTGTTGCTCTATAAAAAAAAGCCCTCCGTAAAGCTAGGACATCTTACTACTCATCACTAATTGAAGAAAATAAGAACAACCCCAGGTTTCTTTTCAGCACTGTAGCCAGGCTGACAAAGAGTCAGAGCTCTATTGAGCTGAGTATTCCATTAACTTTAACTAGTGATGACTTCATGACTTTCTTTGCTAACAAAATTTTGACTATTAGAGAAAAAATTACTCATAACCATCCCAAAGATGTATCGTTATCTTTGGCTGCTTTCAGTGATGCCGGTATTTGGTTAGACTCTTTCTCTCCGGTTGTTCTGTCTGAGTTATTTTCATTGGTTGCTTCGTCCAAACCATCGGCATGTTTATTGGACCCCATTCCTGCCAGGCTGCTCAAGGAAGTCCTACCATTATTTAATGCTTCAATCTTAAATATGATCAATCTATCTTTGTTAGTTGGTTATGTACCACAGGCCTTTAAGGTGGCAGTAATTAAACCATTACTTAAAAAGCCATCACTTGATCCAGCTATCTTAGCTAATTATAGGCCAATTTCCAACCTTCCTTTTCTCTCGAAGATTCTTGAGAGGGTAGTTGTAAAACAGTTAACTGATCACCTGCAGAGGAATGGTCTATTTGAAGCGTTTCAGTCAGGTTTTAGAATTCATCATAGTACAGAAACAGCATTAGTGAAGGTTACAAATGATCTTCTTATGGCTTCGGACAGTGGACTTATCTCTGTGCTTGTTCTGTTGGACCTCAGTGCTGCTTTTGATACTGTTGACCATAAAATTTTATTACAGAGATTAGAGCATGTCATAGGTATTAAAGGCACTGCGCTGCGGTGGTTTGAATCATATTTGTCTAATAGATTACAGTTTGTTCATGTAAATGGGGAATCTTCTTCACAGACTAAAGTTAATTATGGAGTTCCACAAGGTTCTGTGCTAGGACCAATTTTATTCACTTTATACATGCTTCCCTTAGGCAGTATTATTAGACGGTATTGCTTAAATTTTCATTGTTACGCAGATGATACCCAGCTTTATCTATCCATGAAGCCTGAGGATACACACCAATTAGCTAAACTGCAGGATTGTCTTACAGACATAAAGACATGGATGACCTCTAATTTCCTGCTTTTAAACTCAGATAAAACTGAAGTTATTGTACTTGGCCCCACAAATCTTAGAAGCATGGTGTCTAACCAGATCGTTACTCTGGATGGCATTTCCCTGATCTCTAGTAATACTGTGAGAAATCTTGGAGTCATTTTTGATCAGGATATGTCATTCAAAGCGCATATTAAACAAATATGTAGGACTGCCTTTTTGCATTTACGCAATATCTCTAAAATCAGAAAGGTCTTGTCTCAGAGTGATGCTGAAAAACTAATTCATGCATTTATTTCCTCTAGGCTGGACTATTGTAATTCATTATTATCAGGTTGTCCTAAAAGTTCCCTAAAAAGCCTTCAGTTGGTTCAGAATGCTGCAGCTAGAGTACTGACGGGGACTAGCAGGAGAGAGCATATCTCACCCGTGTTGGCCTCTCTTCATTGGCTTCCTGTTAATTTTAGAATAGAATTTAAAATTCTTCTTCTTACTTATAAGGTTTTGAATAATCAGGTCCCATCTTATCTTAGGGACCTCGTAGTACCATATTACCCCATTAGAGCGCTTCGCTCTCAGACTGCGGGCTTACTTGTAGTTCCTAGGGTTTGTAAGAGTAGAATGGGAGGCAGAGCCTTCAGCTTTCAGGCTCCTCTCCTGTGGAACCAGCTCCCAATTCAGATCAGGGAGACAGATACCCTCTCTACTTTTAAGATTAGGCTTAAAACTTTCCTTTTCGCTAAGGCTTATAGTTAGGGCTGGATCGGGTGACCCTGGACCATCCCTTGGTTATGCTGCTTTAGACGTAGATTGTGGGGGGTTCCCATGATGCACTGTTTCTTTCTCTTTTTGCTCTGTATGCATCACTCTGCATTTAATCATTAGTGATCGATCTCTGCCCCCCTTCACGGCATGTCTTTTTCCTGTTTTTTTCCCTCAGCCCCAACCAGTCTCAGCAGAAGACTGCCCCTCCCTGAGCCTGGTTCTGCTGGAGGTTTCTTCCTGTTAAAAGGGAGTTTTTCCTTCCCACTGTTGCCAAGTGCTTGCTCATAGGGGGTCGTTTTGACCGTTGGGGTTTTTCATAATTATTGTATGGCCTTGCCTTACAATATGGAGCACCTTGGGGCAACTGTTTGTTGTGATTTGGTGCTATATAAGAAAAAAGTTGATTGATTGATTGATTATGTTAATGAGACCCAGTCTAAGGACCTCAGTGGGGTTGACAGTTGAACTGTTTGGGTTTAGGGGTGGTTCCAGAGTAGCATATATAAGATGCCTAGAAGTAGGTTTAGGTTTGAGACATTCCACGCGCGTTGCAGGTAGCAGACATGAAATCTTTGCTATTACTGGAACAACCACTGGGCCATCCTCAATTTCAACATGATCCAATATAGTAATGGGTATTAAGTTTGCAAAGCATATCCCTCTATGATTTTTATGGACACGTCTACGGGAGCAGGCCACAGTCTCAACTTGTTGAATTTCCCTCCCTGGCAGATAAACTGCACTATCACCATAGTAGAGAAGCTTGAATCTTCGACTGGACTGGGTTGCTTGATGCGAGGACGTTTCGCTTCAAATCGCAGAAGCTTCCTCAGCTAAAATTCTTGCTCTGGTGGTCTGACTTCTGTCTTGACTCTTGTAGAGAAGAATAATCAAGAAGTCACAAAAGCTGGAGTTTTAAACCTAACCAGACCCCTCCTACCGAGAGGCAGACTGCTATAGGCTAGTAACTAAACAATAGCTCTAATTATCACCTATTGTGCTCTAGTTAGCACCCTCCTAATGACAGGGCAGTTGTCCCTCCTAATGATGGGACGGACCCTCTCCTGATGGCTCCCTTGATGACTCTGCTGATGACGTGAATGACTCATTACCATGAACAAAAGACTGAAACTGCTTCGACCTGAGTACCCCATTGTAAACAGGGGATAAAGCGTGTCTCAGACCCCCTCCCCGGTTAAGGCTGGGTTTCAAACGTTTCACAAAGAATGCCTCCTTGACCCCTCTCTCAAACCATTTCTTCTCTCTGGCTAATATTTTAACTTCCTTGTCCTCAAACGTGTGGTTAGTGTCTTTAAGGTGGAGATGAACTGCAGACTGAGGTCCACTGGCGCCCTCTCTTTGGTGCTGGTATAGCCTTTTGTGTAAAGGTTGCTTAGTCTCACCTATGTAGTGTTCGTTACAGTTTTCCTGACATCTGATAGAATACACTACATTGCTCTGTTTGTAACTCGGGATCCTGTCCTTAGGGTGAACTAATTTCTGTCTCAAGGTGTTAACCAGTTTAAAGTAAACTGGGATTTTATGCTGTCTGAAGATCCTCTGTAGTTTTTCCCCTACTCCTGCTAAATAAGGGAGAGACACTCCACTTCTTCTTGTCTCCGTCTCCTGTCTATCTGGTCTCTTTGTTCTCTGGGACTTCTGCACTTTGTTCAGGGACCATCGTGGGTACCCACATACTGTGAGGGCTGTCTGGACAAGTTGTTGTTCTTTAGCCCTTCCCTTTGCAGTTGTGGGCACCTGTAGGGCTCTGTGTTGAAGCGTCCTGATCACCCCAAGCTTGTGTTCAAGGGAGTGGTTTGAGCCAAAGAGCAGATACTGGTCAGTGTGCGTTGGTTTTCTGTAAACCCCTGTCTGGAGCTGCCTGTTCTCTCCAATCGTAACATCACAGTCCAAGAAGGCTAAATGGTTGTTTCTGGCATCCTCACGTGTGAACTTGATATTGGCGTCCACCGAGCTGATGTGTTCTGTAAAGTCCTCAACTTCCTGTTGTTTGATTTTAACCCATGTGTCATCAACATATCTGAACCAGTGACTGGGAGAGATGCCCGTGAAAGACGTCAAGGCTGTCTTCTCCACTCGCTCCATGTACAGATTGGCCACAATGGAGGATACCGGAGACCCCATCACACAACCATGAATCTGCCTGTAGTAATTCCCCCTAAACAGGAAATACGTGGTGTTAAGACAGATCTCCAAGAGTTGGCAGATGTGGTCTGGTGTGAGTTTGGTCCTTTCAAGTAGAGACACATCCTCCAGCAGTCTCTGCCTCACAGCTGAGACGGTCTCAGCGGTGGGGATGCAGGTGAACAACGAAGTCACATCAAATGACACAATTGTTTCATCGCCTCCAGCTGCAGGTCCTTGATCTTGTTCACAAAATCTTGTGTGTTCTCCACATGGTGGTCTGAGTTACCCACTAGAGGAGCCAAAATCCACTTGAGGTGCTTGGCCAAATTGTATGTGATGGAATCTGTGCTACATACAATAGGCCTGAGTGGCACGTCCTGTTTGTGGATTTTGGGCAGTCCATAGATGCACGGAGTGGCGTCCCCAGGGTACAGTCTGTAGTATGTCTGCCTGTCGATGAGTCCCTCTTTCTCCAGGTTTTGGAGGTAGCTAATGATTTTCTTCTTATAGCCGCTTGTGGGGTCTCTCTTCAGACGTTCGTATGTATTGGAGTCACTGAGCAAGTTGTTGATCTTGGCCTCATAGTCCGATGTGTTCAGGACCACCATGCATCTGCCTTTATCCGCTGGCAGGATAAGGATGCTTTTTTTTGCAATGCTGACAAAGCTTTCCATTCTTCTCCTGTGATGTTGGACGGAGGAGGCTTAGCACTGTTCAGCACTGCTGTGACTCTTAGTCGGAGGTCCCCAGCTTCTGACTCTGACAAACTGTTATGTTTAATGGCTGACTCTACTGCAGTGATGTAATCTACTGTCGGTATATGTTTAGGGGTCACTGAGAAATTTAGTCCTTTAGCGAGCACATCCTTTTCTGTCTGTGTAAAAACCCGGTTGGAGAGATTCTTTACCCAATTTTCCCTGTTGTCACTAATTTGTCTGGGTGTATATTTAAAAATACTCCCACTGAAAGTACGCCTTTTCTGCACTAAAAGGTTATGAAACTTCCTGATTTGCCGCTCCTTACTTTTTTAATGCTCAGCCATTTGAATTTTAACTATGAACTTTGTGATCTTATTATGGGCCTCTTCCTCCACTAAAGTTTCTAACATTTTGTGCAGACTATCAAGATTATTTTGGAGGTCTAATATTTTAAAATGAAGTCTTCTATTTCTAAGACCCAAAATCCTCCTAAGGTAACTGTGCTGGATCTTTTTCTGCTGTGTGACCTGTTTCTAGTGCCTTTTGCTTCATGCATTTGGGAATAACATTGTTTTGTTTGCATCTCAGGTTAAATCTTAAGTGGTCATTTATTCATTGGCTCACAACTCTAACTCACCAAAGGCCACCATCACAACTCATGAGATTACCTCTCAAAGTTTCATGCTGCAAAGAGGGACTAGACAAGGCTGCCCACTCTCACCGCTATTATTTGCAATATTTATAGAACCACTTGCAGCTGCAATACGTCAGAACATCAACATCAAGCGTATCAAGTCTTCAATGTCTGACCACAAAATCAATTTATATGCTGATGATATCATACTCTATCTCCAAGAACCCTCAAAATCACTACAAGAAGTATTTAAACTGATCACTACTTTCTCACAACTATCAGATTACTCTATCAACTGGTCAAAATCGATGATACTTCCTTTAACCGAGGATTCATGGAACCCTTCACCTCAAGATCCACACTATACCTTTCCCACTGGCAATATTAAGTACCTAGGCATAAACATCTCTTCTAAATTAGGACAGCTGACCCATCTGAACTTTGCCCCACTCACTGACAAAATCTGTAATGATTTGAAATGATGGAACAACCTCCCCATCTCCTTATTCCTGATTCCATTCAAGCCCACAGTCAAATAGTTTCAGTCTTTAGATGCGGCCATTTCAAAGTTTTACTGAAAAAATAAAAAAGCTAAAATTAGTTTCGCTACTCTTCAGAAAAATAAATCTCAAGGATGTCTGGAAGCACCAAATTTACTCCATTATTATCTGGCTAACCAGATACAATACTTGGTATGGATAAATGGATTCATCCCGATCCAGTCCACAGCTCCTGGATTTAATTAGAACAGCTAGAATGTAACAACATCAAACTCTCAGATTTACCCTTTATTGCTGCTTCCATTAAATGCCATAAATGTTTTAAAAATCCATTGATCCCTTCCACTTTGAATGCCTGGTGGAAAACCTTAGAAATTGCAAACTCACCAATGGAAATCTGTATAGAGGCTCCTATTTGGCACAACCCAGACTTTAAGATCAATAAAGCAACTCTTTATGTCAGCACATGGGAACAGAAAGGAATCACACACCTGCATCACCTCTTTCAAAATAAAAGGTTTATACCATTTAACAACTTGATGCAGAGGTTTGGAATTATAGGAGTAAATTTTATTCATTACCATCAAGTAAAGCATGCTGTGATGTCAAAAATTCAGACGCATCAGTGCCCGCCAGAACCACCCACATTAGTGACAGACATCAAGAACCTCCTCCCAATAAAGAAAACCTTCTCTAAGGTATATAAGTTAATATCAGGTGTAGACACTGTCTTACATTTACCCAGCTTAAAATGGTGGGTGGACTTCCTCCTCACCTCTGACACTGACCACTGGACACAGATCTGTAAAAACACATTTTCAATGACAAAAAACACCAACTTACAACTCATCCAATACAAAGTTCTTCATAGAACACACATTACACAATATAAGATGTATAAAATGGGCTTCTCAGACTCTGACAGGAGCGTAGCACCAAATTCTGGGCCCTAGGTACTAGCCATATTGACACCCCCCCCCCCCCCCCCCCCCCCACACACACACACTGTTATGTTCTTTTTTATTAACGGAAACACCAAATTTCTAATGCATAGTCAAACCAGGTCTAAATCATGTATACCTTAGATCACACCTGGGAGTCAGAACCCTTTTTAAAGTTGGGGGAACAATATTGAGTTGGGGGGGAGGGGGGGTCTGGGGGACCAAATTGCAGCATTTTTCTTGAAAATGCTGCAATTTGGTGCATCCCCGTGCATTTTAACAGAGATATACCCCAATGTTAACTTGACTACAAATTAGAGTTTGGGATACAAAATCTACAGTCACAGCAAAATATCTAATTTAACACAATTTTCCAAAATGTAAGTCCCTTCGGCTGCTCCCTTGTTTGCACTCGGGGTCGCCACAGCAAATCCAAGGTGGATCTGCATGTTGAATTGGCACAGGTTTTACGCCGGATGCCCTTCCTGACGCAACTCCACATTACATTGGAGAAATGTGGCAGGGGTGGGATTTGAACCCAGAGCCTTCTGCGCTGAAACCAAGCGCATTAACCACTTGGCCACCACCCCTGTACAACACAATTTTTTTTTTCCAAAATAAGTAATTAAATAAAAGTAAGTGTAATTCATCGCTTAACAGTGTGTAATTCTTTGTGAAGAAAAAAATACATAATACAATATTCTACAATCAAAACATTAAAGAACAGATTACCCATCTTATATTCAATGTCATTCACTAAACTCAGTCCATATTAATAACAAACAGACTTTTTGACAGGTACTTTTTGACATGCCCCAGTCTATCACGCTGTCCAACGCTGCAGTCTCGCTGCCTCAGTCTCACGCACAGGTGCTCCACCAGCAATCCGCGTACACCAGTCACGACGCTTCCTTCACCGTCACTGGGCGACCAACAGACGGTCACGCCCCCACCCGTCCCGCCTCCTCAGTTACCCACACCTGCGCCTCGGTGCTTAATGCTGAAGCCGGCTGAGAAGTGCCAGCCAAAAGGTTCGGTCCCGCAGCCGAGTGCAGCACCACCGCAAGCAACGCCTCATCAGATTCCTGTACCGATTCCATGAAAGCTCCGAGTTGACTCAGCACACACGCCACAGGATCGCGTGGAACCTCTCATGCCCCGCGTCCTGTCTGCCGAGTGCATGCCTCAGGAGGAAGCAGGCCCACTCACGTTCCCCATGCTGCCGGCAGTGGAAGGAGCATCTGCGCTTGTCTCCTTGATGGAAGTAGCAGCGCAACCTTTAACGGACTTCTCTGCGGCAAAGGCATTCTCAAGGTCAGGAAAAGTGCTCTCGTCTCCAAACTCGCTTGCAGAGTCATCAGGAGAATTCACGCAACCAGACCACTCCACAAAGTCCACTGATCCTGAACCAGCAGGAATATTGAAGCCATCACAACTCACCCACGTGCGCAGCAGTCATCCACAGCGTGCAAATCCTTCCAGTCCTCAGCAGCGTTCATGCCCACTGATTTAATTCCGCCATGCCCACCACCTGAGTTCACAGTCATGCATTCTTCTCTGAGGACACCGCTGCTCCCACACATGCAACAGGAGCCTCCCACGGCAAGCGCGACGCTCCAGAACCCAGCAGCATGTTTTGTTTCTGCGAAACAAAGTATGTGCAGGGAAGGTGGGCTGTGCTTGTGTAACTCAGGACAGTCATGAATTTTGGGGATGGGAATTCAGAGATTGTTATTTAGGACACAAAATAGGTGCAGGGAAAGTGGGTTGCGCTTGTGTAACAGACTGTCATGAAATTTGAGGATGGGAATTCAGAGGTTTTTTATTGAGGAATAAGAGTTTTTCCACTGTTTGTGGACTCAGGCAATTTCTTTTTTTACTGACAACTTTTTGAAAAAACACAAGAGCTCACAGGAATTATACATCGGATGCCACGACTGAAGTTCAGAGATACATGACTGATCCTCCCTTGCAAAGATCGGAGGATCCTCTGGTGTACTGGAATGACCACAGAAATGTTTACCCACATTTATTCTTGTTGGCTAAACAATATTTATGCGGCCTTTACTGTTGTGTGGCCGCTGAAGAGGAGGTACTGCTGGCCCACCACCAGAGGGCGCCCTGCCTGAAGTGCGGGCTTCAGGCACAGAGGGCACAACCGCCTCGCAGGAGTAACCGGGAGTGACAGCTGTCACTCATCATCATCAACACCAGCTGTCACTCATGTTCACCACTAACCACCATCACCATAAAAACCGGGCAGCATCTCCACCTCGCTGCCGAGATATCGTCTACCATATAGGTAAATTCTCAGCCGTGTTCGTGCCGAACGCACGTTGTTACTCTCTCGCATGTCTGATCTGTTTGCAGGTGTTCGCTCGCTACTTTCTGCGGGGTTTGTGGATGGTGGAGAAGTGAATGGATTTCACTTCTCACCCCGAACTGCAATAAAGTAGGAGACTGACTCTGCATAACTGTGAACTTGTGTTAAAGGTGGAGGTGTTTTTCCCACTTAACAAAGGAGAGGTCGTTTTTGCTGACTGTTTACTGGGTGTGTACACACACACCCACCATTAACTGTTTCTGCCTCCTGCCAGCAGTACCAGGTCTGACAGCTGGAGACAGTGGCCACCTGGGGACTCAGGACTTGGCGGCTCCGTTGTGCTTCAGACCCGTTGGCAGTGGAAATCGTGTAGGGCCCGGATCTTCTCTGGACAGACGTCTTCTATCCTCGAGCCTGCCCACACGTCACCTTTGTATATTGACTGAATACAAATTCTGTGATTGTCTGTATTTCGTTGTGCACATTCACAACAGTAAATTGTTGTTTTTGGCTCATCCATTGTCCATTCATTTATGCCCCCTGTTGTGGGTCCGTGTCACTACACTTTACAACCGCACATGCAACTGTACCTAACTTACAAACTGCTACATTACTACCTTTTAAGTTGCTTGATTAGTAATAAAGTACTCACCTTATTAGGACTGATCAGCTCAAAGTGTTCCCACATTTGAGAACGGCTTCTCTTCCTGGTTGGCTCCATGTTGATCCAAAAGCAGTGATGATAACAACAACCCAGACAACAAACCCACGTTGTTTGTTGTGACGGGTGCCTTTAAGGTGTGCTTTGGCGTGCAGAAGCTTCCAACGACTCATCTCGCAATATGAAGCGATTCATTCGGGACTGAAGCAGTCACTGCTTCATACGTTCTTGCTTACGTCATCTGCTCTGCTGCAAAGCAAGCTTTAAAGCAGTGGTTCAAAGAGAATGCAACTTCGAGTTTGAAGCAAGGATCGGAGCTTTGGTGTCAGAATGACATCACTAATGTTTACCATTGTGTTACATGACCTTTCCTTCTAACAACACTCAATAAGCGTTTGGGAACTGAGGACACTAATTGTGAGTGCCATGATTGGGTATAAAAAAGGCTTAGCGTTCACAAGCAAAGATGAGGTGAGGATCACCACTTTGTGAACAACTGCATGAAGAAATAGTCCAACAGTTTAAGAACAATGTTTCTCAATATTCAATTGCAAGGAATTTAGGGATTCCATCATCTACAGTCCATAATATAATCACAAGATTCAGAGAATCTGGAGAAATGTATACACATAAGCAGCAAGGCCGAAAACCAACACTGAATGCAGGCCGGCGCCAGAAAAAAAAATATTAAGGGGGCGATGAGTTTATCACACACACAAAAAATGTGCGCACCGGAGGGGACGTGCCTCTGAGCGTGCGTAATGAATTGGGTGCACTCCTGGAAAGCTCATGTATTTAGGCTACACCGTTGTAAGAGACTGACTGAGTAAGAGTAAAGAGTGATGACAGTATTTTTTTTTATTATTATTTGAACGTATAGACCCTCGGTCAAGTGATCTCCTGCATACCACAAAACCAAACCAACAACTGATCTGAGAAATGACACGAGACAGTAGATTAACCCCACATACAGACCTCCATCACAAGCGCAAACACAGCTCAGTTGGGCATGACAGTCACACAACGGGTCAAAGATAAACCTTTCATGTAGATATATTTACAACAATACATAACTTTAATATCTGTCATTGCGGGTGACTGGCCGTGAACAGAGGGACTAAGAAAATGCACACCGCACGACAACAGCATGTTATTTGCATTATTATCACTTTTTACTGAGATACACAACATGTAACGCGTACATAAAAAGTTGGCTCACTTAACTTTTGTCGTGTCGGCTAGCTGGCGCGCTGCTCCCCAATTTAGCCAGTGCGTCCTCATCAACCTGGCTGCTTTAGCTGCTGTTCATTGTCATACTATTCATGAGAAAATCAAACCCGGAATATCCATATTGGGACCAAAACACACTTCTCGCATTTTCATCTTTCCCTCTGTGGATATCAATGCTGAAAGGTACATCAAAGTTTTGGAGCAACACATGCTGCCATCCAAACAACGTCTTTTTCAGGGACGTCCCTGCTTATTTCAGCAAGACAATGCCAAGCCACATTCTGCACGTGTTAAAACAGCGTGGCTTCGTAGTAAAAGAGTGCGGGTACTAGACTGGCCTGCAGTCCAGACCTGTCGCCCATTGAGAATGTGTGGCGCATTATGAAGCGCAAAATACGACAACGGAGACACATCAAGCAAGAATGGGAAAGAATTCCACCTACAAAACTTCAACACTTAGTGTCCTCAGTTCCCAAATGGTTATTGAGTGTTGTTAGAAGGAAAGGTGATGTAACACAGTGGTAAACATACCACTGTCCCAGCTTTTTTGAAACGTGTTGCAAACATCCATTTCAAAATGAGCACATATTTGTACAAAAACAATAAAGTTTATCAGTTTGAACATTACATATCTTGTCTTTGTGGTGTATTCAGTTGAATATAGGTTGAAGAGGATTTGCAAATCGTATTCTGTTTTTACACAACATCCCAACTTCATTGGAATCGGGGTTGTAGTCCTTCCAGTTTTTCTGAAGCCCCGCCTCGTCTCTGTGCATTATAAGCATGTCTGTGGCGTCAACATCTGTTGCTCGGACCCTATTTGTAAGCATGACCTCCATTCTCTTTGGTCTGTTGGATTCTCTCCTCACCTCAGATGTCACATCTCCCAGGAAACACCTGTCAGAGGAAAAGCAGCTCTCCAGAGATGACCGGAACTTTTCCAGAAGATTTTAAAAAGCTGATCCAACCTGATCTGGGGATGGTTTGGCAGCAGGGTCACAATTACCATCATCTTACTTCCTCAGCTGGTTTAACTGTTTGTCATGTTCATCTTGACCAAACCCACCACGGAACGAGCAGGGGTGCCGAAAAGAGGAGAATAAGGAGAAGAACTGTAGGGGCCCAGAGAGACAACTATAATACTGACAAAATTTCTTTTCATGATAAAATTAAAGACGCTGTCAGTTCACCAAAGCTACTTTATTGAAAACAAACAAATGCTTAAAAACAGAAATAAAAGTAAAACCTAAATAAAAATGGATTGAAAACATGTTCCTGTTAGCTTGGCCACAAAAATAAGTCATCCAGTCACGAAACTGATCCCAGCTTTGAGTGATTCATTAATTATCCGTCATTAAAAAACACGTTTAAGGAGCTTCAGTTTAGTGTCACGTGATTCACGCTGACTGTCAGCGTGGAGGAAAAATACAACAAACCCAGAATCGTCACTTAAACAAGTCTCCACGGGACCTGGACGGCTATGTCCTGTTCCCTCGCTCTTTCTGTGTGGACTTTGCATGGTCTCCCCGCGTCTGTCACTGATGTGTTCGTGGTCTGTGTGGATTTCCTTCAGTGGTTTCCTCCGGTAGTTTCCAAACAAAAGTTCTTCTTTTAACCCGAACGATGTTCGTTTACAGCAGCAACGTGTGTTACAGCGCCCTCAGCAGGTCATCTGTAGTCATTATGGAGCCCTCCTGAATGCCTTACGGTTAGTTAGCTGACATGGGCTGGACAGGGAAAGAGATAATACACCGAATAAACTTTAACGGCACAGTTAGAAGTAGGTTTATATATGCCAGATAAAAAGAGGTTTTGGAAGGAGGAAGATATTGGTCTGTCACGGTAAGCAAAATTTTTTTTCTATGGAAGGATGTTGGTGCCTTCAGTCTTCTAGCTTTTTCCATGTAAACTGCTTAGCAGCTAACGTGAACGATAACCTTTCAGAGGACACACCAAAGGGCCTTGTTGGCTTTTTATTATTTAAGAATAACTTGCCAGTAGGATTTGAAAGACTAATTTCATCTTTATTGTATGTCGCGCACGTTATTTGCAATGTTGAATCCCGAAGCAGCTGTTATTTAGCCAGAGGTTACTTTTATGTAGCTACAGTTGTGATCGCAGAAAAACACACCTTGTTTTGTGCATTGCAGAGCTAACAGTGCTGTGTCACTCTTTGTGTGGTTATTAGTTAGCTTTGCTAAAATGCGGTGACTTTGTGGAGAAAGCGCATGCAGGCAGTGGGTATGATGCGGTTTTAGTGCGTCTGCCAGTGTGGCCACATTACTTCCTTGTGCAAAAATAGCTGCATGATCCCTCACGTGTTTCAAAACAAACAGTCATTTCGTCATCCGGGATACGTTTCGTTACTTTGAAATTGTTTTTGTATACTTCTGTTTAGGCCTTGATAAAGACAGTTGTGCAAAGAATCATCCACAGGACACTGACACAACAGACACATAATGCTTTTTCGATTAACTTTCATCAGGCACTGCAGAATTAGTGACAAGGCACAATAAAAACTGCAAGAATATGAAAGTGTTTTTTAATATATTACGTCGCGCAGTACTTGGCAGGGATCGACAGTAATTTCCAACCCCAGTTCCAATTAAGTTGGGACGTTGTGTAAAATGTAAATAAAAACAATGATTTGCAAATCCTCTTCTATCTATATTCAATTGAATACACAAAGACAAGATATTTAATGTTCAAACTGATAAACTTTATTGTTTTTGTGCAAATATTTGCTCACTTTGAAATGGATGCCTGCAGCATGTTGCAAAAAAGCTGGGACAGTGGTACAGACGGTTGCCCAGTTCCGGATCACCTTTTTTAAAGTCCCGCGATACGGAGCCATAATGCAACTGAATGTCCTTTAATTGTGTATTGTTGTATTGGGTATTTGGGTGTTATTTAGCTGAAAACATTGTGGTGCAAACATTTGCCAGAAATGGATCACTTTTGCCGGTTTCGGATCATGACACTCTGTGTCACTTTGGGGTTATTCCTGGCATCTGGCTGGAGCCCTTCTAATACAGAATGATACACACTGTGCCCGAGAATGTGTTTTGGACACAAAATGATAGAAATTATACTTATTAAATGAGAATTTACTTTGTTTCGAAAGGCGCCGTTATACGTTTTTACGAGCAAAAAAATGAAGTGTGGAGGTGAGATTTCTCCCGAATTAAAAAGTAAAAGCCCCCACATTCATGCCCATTCGTGATTTTGAGATGACACCCAAAGCCCACATGACTCACAACTACAGACAGGAGGCTGCTGCTTCAGTGATCCGCAACCGGCAAATTTTCGCACCGGAGATAAATGCACGCAGCAATTAAACAGCAAGACATAACACACTGACATTTTCTACTCAAGTAAGTATTTTCCCACTCTAGAACCAAAAACACCGAATGGCTAACTCACCTTTGCTACGTTTTAGAGATCGTTACTTTCAAACGAGCAGGAATGAGTGAGTGAGAAAAAGCGCGCACACCGCAGACACCAGGATGTTTTGATTCCTCTGCTGATCACAAGGATGGCTGGATCCGGTCGAGCTTGTGGTCGTTTGTAGACAAAACATCAATCTTTCCATTGGTACCAAGTATTAGCTTATTCGTGCTGATTACGAGAAACGGCGGCGCAAAAACAGCAGTGATCCGGAACTGGGCAAGTGACTGTATGTTTACCACTGTTACATCACCTTTCCTTCTAACAACACTCAATAAGCATTTGGGAACTGAGGACACTAATTGTGAGTGTCATGATTGGGTATAAAAGGAGCATCCCCAAAAGGCTCAACCATTCACAAACAAAGGCGGGGCGAGGATCACCACTTTGTGAACAACTCCCACCTACTGTAGTGGATGTGCAGTTACGCTTTTTTCTAGTCAGGGAAAAAAAAAGCATGTTCCCCGTGGTCACCCCCCCCCCCCCCCCCCCCCCGAGCTATTGGAGAATGACTGGTATACACTGTTATACTATAAATGTCATGTGTGTACCTCCTTGTTTATTAATTGATGTTAGCGTATCACTCCTTTGCTCACATCCTGGGCAGCAAGGCCACTTTATCCACCACAAGGTGTTGTGCATACACATGGCTGGAGGTTTGTGTACCTTTTATGACATTTCCAAGCATAAGTAGTTGTTGAGAAATCCCACACTTTGCTGGGAGATCATATGCCTTAGTGCAGGGGTGGCCAAGTTCGGTCCTCGAGAGCCACATTCCTGACACTCTTAATTGTCTCCCTGCTCCAACACACCTGAATCCAATGAAAGGCTCATTAAAAGTCTGCTAACGAGTCTTTCATTGTCTTTCAAAGCTCTTAAGCTTCTCACCATGTCATTTTTTCAGTAAATGCTTCTGGGGAGCATTAGCATGGCTAAAAGCCTTCACCCCCAAACTACGGCCCTCTTACACCCCCCCACCCCCCCCACCCCTGCCATTTTAAGCATATTTCTTTATTTGTGTCTCACATGCCTGGAAAGTCCTCACTTTGTCATTTAGATCCTTCACACTTTATTTTAAGTAAATGGTTCTAGGGCGCGTTAGCATGGCCAATTTTTAATGTAGATGTAAATTAACATTCAAACTTTCCAGCTAGTTAACAGTATGACTGGCCGCACATTATGGCCAAATTATGGTGTCTCAGTCTTGAAGCCAAATATTATATCTCTAAATTCATTATGCCATTTCAAACACAAGAAATACAAAAAAATATAAAAAATAAAAATGTCTAAAATTATGTTCCTCAAACTGAAAGCATATCTCCA
Organism: Thalassophryne amazonica; assembly: GCF_902500255.1. Lineage (NCBI taxonomy): Eukaryota > Metazoa > Chordata > Actinopteri > Batrachoidiformes > Batrachoididae > Thalassophryne > Thalassophryne amazonica. The sequence goes on from NC_047103.1 coordinate 73,170,524, forward strand.
AAATTTTATATAAATCAATTAAAAATATAAAATCTACGCTTTGGTATAATACCTGAAAAATAATATTCAATTAATGAATGTTTATGAGTTCAATGGTACAAATATTTAATGAGGTGAAAGCTGGAACATACCATTCAATGAGGCGAAGCTGAGTTGAATGGTATGTTCCAGTGTTCACCGAATTAAACATTCCGTCCATTGAAAGAATGCAAAAACATTCATTATTTGTTTTATATAATGGCTAAAATAGATCCTTGTCATTTGACATTTTATTAATTTATAAACAACAGAAAAGGGATTTACATTTTGGTGTTCCACTGCTGCTGAAGTCCAAATTGTGACATGTAGTCCAGTGATGCTGTGCACTGACTTCGGACTTCCATTAAAAAAAAGACTTTGTGTTGTCCCTCAGTCCAGCCAAACGTCACATCAGCTTTTCAGCTGAACAGGTCTTCATGCATCCAGACGGCTTGTGTGTGTGTGTGTGTGTGTGTGTGTGTGTGTGTGTGTGTGTGTGTGTGTGTGTGTGTGTGTGTGTGTGTGTGTGTGTGTGTGTGTGTGTGTGTGTGTGTGTGTGTGTGTGTGTTACAAGAATTGGCAGGGTCAGTTAGCTCTTGTCCACTGTGCACGCTGCACACACACATTCAACAGGTTGGTGCCTGTGCACGCATGTACTACCAAAAAAAGACTGTACATCCTCAGTGCAGCGAAAAAAAAAAAATCACATCAGAAATTAGTCCAGCTTTTCATTCCAACTTCCTGCGAACAGCTTCCAGAAAGCATCTTGTGTGTGCATGCGCGCGTGCATGTGTACGCACAAGCACGTGTGGGCATGTGCACGAGCGTGTGTGGTCGCATGCACGAGTGCGTGTGTGCGCAAGTGTGCAGAGCGCAATGGTACCAAACGTATGGAACCAAAATTGCACTCTAAATGGAACCAAACTGCACAGCTTCAGTGCAGAGGGCTCCTGTTTCACACCCCACCACTGCCATATTTCTTCATGTAATGTGGAGTTGCGTCAGGAAGGGCATCCAGAATAAAATGCATGCTAAATCAACATGTAGGTCCACCTTGAATGTGCTGTGGTGACCCTGAGAGAAAAACAAGGGAGCAGCTGAAGGGACTTACTTTTTGCAGTCTTATTCCAAAATGAATTAATTTTTTTCCCTTCAAAATTCTACTTACAACATCCCATGATGACAAGAGAGAAAAAGTTTTTTTTATTTTTATGCTTTGTGGATGCACTGTATTCCTGAATTGAACCTGAACAGAGGAGTCTGTGCAGTGCTTGCAGGACTGTTTTGACTGCACTAACTGGAATATGTTTGCAGAAGCATTTAGACAAGCTCGCTGATGTGACACGTTCTTTTGCCGCATTCTGCAGAGACATGATCATACCAACTAAATCATCCAAATCTACTCTAATAATAAACCATGGGTTATAGAGCTGCACGAATCACGATATTTCGTTTGAGTACCACCATCGCGACGTATACATGTACGATTGTTACATTGCAGGGACTCACAATGTGGCATAGTTAAATTAAGCATTGACGTTTTACATTGACAAATGTCATGGGTAAAAATCTGCTTTCGTTTTTCATGACTAACCAGGAAGCAGGCGGCTCCCTCGCAACTTGTCTTGTTTTCAGTGGCCAAAAACAATACTTTTTGAAAGCAGGTCCCAGAGTGGCTAAATCTGAAATCACTGCATTCACGTCTCCATGTGAACAAGTAATACTGAATGTTTCTGAAAAGATGATGCCATAGCCCTGCTTCTGTAACCTCATCCACTCATAATTAATGACAGTGTAATTTAACATACTATTTTTTCTTTTTTTTAACTTTGTGGATCATTAAGGGGATTTATTTTCATCATGAGCATAAAGCTGAACAGATGATTAGACGCCTATGGTGAATGCTGATCTTGTATAAATGGAGCTCTGTGGCTCTTTTAAAATGGTATTTTTTCTTGTTGGTGGCTTCATACAGCTCAGTATTATAACACTGAGGGACGTCTTAAAAACGTTGCTTATTCACAAGCAATTTACATGACAAGGAATTTAAGTAATTCTAAACGGCATCTTCAAAACATGGATGTCTTCTGCAGATAAGTTTTCTGCAGGCTGTGATGATTAATTCAGCTGAAAAGCCAAAACAGATCAGCTCAAAAGACTTTATTTACTCAGTTTGCTGCTTTAAAACATTATAGCGTTCTGCTGTGCATGCTCTGTCTTCTCCGTTTCATGTGGAAGCGTTACAGTGCCACAAACAGGTTTGGCAAGCCAGCATACAGGCTAAAAAACTGTTTTTTAAACATGAAACTGTTTCTGATGCACAGAGCAACGAAAGATATGAAAATGAAATTTTAAGGGCAAAACAGAATTATGAAATAAAAATGGAAAACAAAATAGTTGCAAACAATCTGGGCTCAGCCTGGTCAAGTATGAAACTAATGCAGGCATTAGTAATTCAAAAAATAAAAGTACTGTCACTTTAGAGGGCTTTGATGCAGATTCTGAGTTTGTATATGTTATTAATAGTTGTTATTCTCAATTTGATATTTTTGATTTTTGCAGACAAATACAGAAAGTGTCATAAATTTCTAGACTGTCAAGACTTCACATTTAAAGAAAGATTAAAGGAGGAAGATATTGAAATGGTTTTCTCCTCAATGAAAACAAATAAGAGCCACAGACCTCACAACATTTGTCCCCAAACGCTGGAAGGACACTGTAGCTGTTCTGGTACCTAAGACGAACTTCCCGAAAAATAATAAATGATTTTAGACCTATTGCATTCACATCCATTGTGATGAAAACATTTGATCTGAAAGAAGACAAATCATGATATTGATCCTTTGCAGTTTTCTTTCAGTCTACATGGAGGAGTTGAGCATGCCACAGTCACTTTGATGAAACATGCTCCTGAACATCTAGAAGGCAAAGGAACACATGCTCAGCATGTATTTGTTGATTTCTTGTCTGCTTTTAATCCAATTCAATCCCACATTTAAAGGGAGAGACTTTTGAATAACTTGATGGGTTGAATTTAAAAAATGTACCCGGTCCCACACACAAATGGTAAGAGTCAATGGAATATTGTCTGACCAGATCTGTTCCTCCACTGGCTCCCCTCAGTGTTGCCTGCTGTCCCCTCCCTTGTTCATCCTTTATATGAACATGTGTCACAGCAGCAGGGAAGACAGATTTATTCTAAAGTATGCAGATGACTCTGTTGTCGTAAGCTTGCTTCAAGACAAGGAGGCAACACATGACCCAGTCACCCAGGACTTTGTTGAATGGTTTGACAGGTCCTTCCTTCAGATGAACATTTTTAAAACAACAACAAAAAAAACATGTTGACTTCAGAAAACTCCCCAGGGCTCAGGAACCTACTGTCATGCACACATGGACAAAATCTGTTGGTACCCCTATATTTTATGTATGCATTTTAATATATGGTCAGAAATAAATGCAAACAAGCAATTTTGTTTAATCAAAATATTTTTAAAAATCTTGTCTTACACATACATTCACACAGATATATATATATATATATATATATACACATATATACATATACATATATATACACATATATACACACTCAACAAAAATATAAACGCAACACTTTTGGTTTTGCTCCCATTTTGTATGAGATGAACTCAAAGATCTAAAACTTTTTCCACATACACAATATCACCATTTCTCTCAAATATTGTTCACAAACCAGTCTAAATCTGTGATAGTGAGCACTTCTCCTTTGCTGAGATAATCCATCCCACCTCACAGGTGTGCCATACCAAGATGCTGATTAGACACCATGATTAGTGCACAGGTGTGCCTTAGACTGACCACAGTAAAAGGCCACTCTGAAAGGTGCAGTTTTATCACACAGCACAATGCCACAGATGTCGCAAGATTTGAGGGAGCGTGCAATTGGCATGCTGACAGCAGGAATGTCAACCAGAGCTGTTGCTTGTGTACTGAATGTTCATGTCTCTACCATAAGCCGTCTCCAAAGTCGTTTCAGAGAATTTGGCAGTACATCCAACCAGCCTCACAACTGCAGACCACGTGTAACCACACCAGCCCAGGACCTCCACATCCAGCATGTTCACCTCCAAGATGGTCTGAGACCAGCAAACTCGGACAGCTGCTGGAACAATCGGTTTGCATAACCAAAGAATTTCTGCAAAAACTGTCAGAAACCATCTCAGGGAAGCTCATCTGCATGCTCGTCGTCCTCATCGGGGTCTTGACCTGACTCCAGTTCGTCGTCGTAACCGACTTGAGTGGGAAAATGCTCACATTCGCTGGCGTTTGGCACGTTTGAGAGGTGTTCTCTTCACGGATGTTGCGAAGGAGATGTGTTGCACTGCATGAGGCAAATGGTGGTCACACCAGATACTGACTGGTATCCCCCCCAATAAAACAAAACTGCACCTTTCAGAGTGGCTTTTTATTGTGGACAGTCTAAGGCACACCTGTGCACTAATCATAGTGTCTAATCAGCATCTTGATATGGCACACCTGTGAGGTGGGATGGATTATCTCAGCAAAGGAGAAGTGCTCACTATCACAGATTTAGACTGGTTTGTGAACAATATTTGAGGGAAATGGTGATATTGTGTATGTGGAAAAGTTTTAGATCTTTGAGTTCATCTCATACAAAATGGGAGCAAAACCAAAAGTGTTGCGTTTATATTTTTGTTGAGTATATATATATACACATATATATATATATATATATATATATATATATATATATATATATATATA